>NC_052133.2:37894451-38194451 GCF_016086655.4 Lepeophtheirus salmonis | reverse complement strand
ACCTGAATGGGGCACAACCTTGTTCATTTGTCTTCTAGCTTCTTTATTTTTGAATCAATCTTTTTAAGGGGAGTTTTGAGAGACGACATATCTGAAAAAATAAGTTCTAGGGATAGGTTTTCGTATAATGTCTAACCCAGAAAATATTATTCTAAATGATTTCATTTCCGAGAAAAGTATTTTCGTTTCAATCGGTGAATATAACTACACATTTTTTAACTAATCAACGTTAATCGATTTATAAAACTTTGTAGTGAGCTAGAAAAAATTCTTGTAAATATAACCGCATACAAACTTATGTACTTTGATATTTTAGTCACGAAATTTTAATTTATTCATATATTTTCTGTTTTATTTTTTCGGGGAAGTGGGGAATTTATTCATGTTTAGAATGAAGAAACACAAAAAAATATCAATACTACTTTTGAAGATAAATATGTTTCATTATCTGAATTTTTGGAAGTTTATCTTCAACGTTTGTACTAGATTTGGGTTTTTGATTCTTTTTGGAACAAGGTAGGGGTAATTGAACTTCCGATTCGAGTAGAATCGGTATTTATTTGGGTATTTAAATCCTCTGCGAATAATTGTAGCTAGATAGTATTAATTACAAAAGTCTTCAAAAGAACAAATTAATGCCACTTAGTTACTCTTGACTTGACTTAGGATTTTTGTGCTATTTTTTTGGCCAAAAAGAGCAAAATAAATAAACAAAAGAGTGCTTTAATTATAAAAATATCATATTTGAGCAATTTTTATTTTAAAAAAATACTGCTTTCAAAAAATCTACTTTGTTTCAGCAATTAGCCTACAGAACCTGAGAAAAATCTTCAATATTTGTTTACAAATGTTATATAATTCATGAAATAAAAATGCAACATAAAATAGATTTGGAAAAAGATCTAGAGGTGTTTCCAGCCTGAATCATGTACGGACCTCCATCAGTGAGAGGGAACTAAATTTTTTCTGAATTGTTACCAGGGAGGACAATCTTGCACAAGTATCAGGCTTTTGGGGTATTTTACCTCCAAAAAGATAAATGTTTTTCATTTGGATTTTCCCTCCAAAAATATCATCCAAGCTTATTTTTAACTTAACTAACTCCCAATTTTCTCTATTAATATTCCAGTCTCTCATAGGCTCCATAACAGAGGAAAATATGGTTGTATCTCCCTTTTTAAAAGACAACAACAATGAAAAGTGTTGTGTCATTATATTAGCATAATTATTATGACATCATTTGTACGAAACTTCTCTCCCCCCTCCCCCAACACACACTTTTGGATTGATACATTGAATGTACTATGTATGGATAAGATAATTTGTTATTTTTAAGAGTTGTTTTTCTGTCTTAAGATTTATTTGAGAATAGAGTTTAATTTTTTGGAGAATGCCAGTATTGCCCTGGGCTGTAAAACACATAAGTTCCCACCGAATTCCTCTGAGATTTATTAATAGATAAAGGTCATTGAAAAAGTTAATACAACTTAGACTTTTCTCTAAAATATCAATAGAATACTAATGCTGAATTCTATAAAACTTGTTGTAGGGATGACTTTCTCTACAGCATCAAAAAATTTTAGTGTATCCCATAGACATGCCTATCCCGTTGTTACTACATATTATTGTGTCTAATAACATTTCGTCCAAAATAAACAGAAAAAAGACACTAAAGGATCTCCGCAACTTTGGAATTATTATGAATTAAATGCTTAGAATTATTCACAGACAAACAAATGCTTATTCAAATTCAACCAATCAACTTTCAAATCTTTAATATGTATACATAATTGAAAAATTGGCAGCTCATAACAAATGCAATGTACATTTTTATGTTAGTGAGGTGACGCCGTGTAGTATAACATTTTAAAATAAAGATCAGTTGCTGTAATTTTTTTATTTAGTTAACTACAATATGATTTTGGCCCTTTTTTATTCATCTCTTTTTGGACAAAAGTTTGCAAGATGCACTAAAGGTAAGGATGTGACTCGTGATGTGTTAAAAGGGTTCTGTTGGTATAAAAAGCTTAGCTATCTTGGCGTATCGTTAGATCAGCTGCAAAGCATCTGTGAGAAGACAGAAATAAACAAAAATCCCACTCCGTATATAGGGAGGACATATACTCCGATGTCGATCCCCAATTTTACTCCCAAACAAGAAATACCATTTATAACTCCCAACAAACCCTCATTGTTAGTCTAACATTAGTGTTGGAACGGTCAAAAGTAAATAAAAAGACTGTATTCCTATCAGTTCGAGCCAATAAATTAACTCAATAAAACTTCTCAGTCCTAGGACTGATCCTTAGTGGTCTTTTATGGAAACTACAATAGCTGGAATGACGTTACCAACCATGTCCTTTCAGCTATTCAACATTACCTCTTTCAAGAGACAAGGTACCTGTAGTTTAAATTAGGAGGTGTATGTCTAGAACTTATACTATACGTTCTAGCTATAATATATTTTCTTTATTTTTATATTAACTAGGAATGGAACTGCACATTCTGTAGCGAGAAAGAAGAAACACCAGGGCAAATTTTTTACGAGTGTAATAGGGTGAGTCCTTTGGTAAGAGTGAGTGAAGTAAAATTAAAAGAAAAACTACCAATCTCGACGTGAGAAACTGATTTGGTAGAGGCCACCGACCCGAATCTTCCGAGGGCTTTTAAGGTGGAGGCCATCATCAGTAAAGTGCAGATATAATATATTCTTGCAGATATAACAAGCAACTTATACCAACAAATTTGGAAGGTTTAATCGAGAAATAATTTAACATTTTAGCCAATTTCTACGACGATTGTCGTTAATTCGGACTTTAAGGTGATTGTATTACATAAAAGAAAAAGAGCTGTGATTTTGACTATCGTTTTTCTTATTATTGTTTTTTCTTTAAACATATCAGATATGTAACGACTGTGTTATATTCAGTTAGAATGTGTGTTTGTTTTTGTATGTCATAATTATAAATAAAGTTATGCTTATGAGGCTTTAAAAAAAAAGACAACTCGGACCGTAGGACTGAATAACCAACATATCGGTCACGGGGAGCCTTGAATGGTAAAAAGATAAGACTAAAAAATAATAGTTTGAAAGGGGGTGGGAGACTGATCTAACATTATCTAACACACGCAGTAGTTATTACTTTATATTTAGACGTTCCCTTATCAAACAATTATATCAAAAATCAAAAGCTTTATATGATAAAAACATTTTTCGGATTGCCCTCTAGAAAAAACCGCTCCCTCTTTCTAGGACATATATTATAAACTTCTACTCTTGACTATATATACTTTGAAAGAAAAATTATCAAAACTTATAAGATATATATATATATATTTTGCTGAATATATCATGTAAGATATATTTTTTTATACGGCTTAACAACATATTGAGTTATTCATAAAAAAATGAACAAGTTTTTTTTTATTTTCTATTAATCATTTGAGGGCAGGAAATTGAATTACACTAGTTTGCATAGTAAATATATAAATTGTTGAGTTGATAAATGTAATTGAATGGTGACCATCTCTCTACAGATGTACATTCGTGTACATTTATATAAGGGTCTCTTTTCAAAAAATACGTTTTCATGTTTGCCTTATTATTTATAGAGGGATTATTATGTTGCACTTTACAGGATAGGACAAAATTTATAGTTTCAGTTGTCTATTAATATTGTATTTCAAGTAGTCGATTAGCTTATAACAAAATCTGGCCATAACAAAAGGCTAGGAAAAAATTCTAGGGGAAGCATTTATCAAACTGCAAACTTAATATACCTGAAAAGATAGTACAAAAGTGAATAGTGAATGAAGTAATTAAATAAATGAATGGAACATCTATACTATAATATCATTCAATATATTATGAATGAATAAGGAACGACATCTTCTTATCATGTTCTATATTCAACTATATATATAATATAGGTAACATGAAATACTAATATATAAGATTATCTTGAATGGGATTTAAGTGTAGGTACATTCTACATTTTTATTAAAACGTATTACATGTGTCAATATACAACATTAAATATACTTTCTTTTTTTGGAGCACCAAAGGTCAATAATTTTTTTTAGGAATTGCATGCAGTATTCTTGGGCTTTAGATGTTATCTGGTTTCATGGGAAAAATCTTCACAGTTGTTTGGTTTTTTATTTTATATTCTTTTAATTGGTTAGATTGAGTTGCACTGATTAAGTATATGTAAACATTATAGTGTTATATTTACTCCATCTAACCTAAAAATCTTGTATCAAGTCCATATATAAATAAAATGTATATTTATTTTTCTAGGAATGACGAGGGTGCAAACGTACTCTCATAGAGTTCAAGTGTATAACTTCTTGCGAGCGCGTTGTCCATGAGCTACGTCGATTCCACTGGAGCCTAGTTAGTTTGCCAAAGGGGTCAAGTCTGCCTCTACGACTCATACTACAAGGCATGACCTAACTTCTACAAAATAAAAAAACACCAGGCGAGCGAAAATTCATTGTTTTATTTTTTTAAATCAAGATCAAACTAATTTTTATAAAATAACAGGTAGCAATTTTTTTAACTTTTAGTTTCTCCGCGAAAATATTAATTTCTAACTTCACGAGTGATTCAGATGTATAGGGTGCGACAGTATCACTTTCATGGGAAGGAAACAAATGTTCTTTTGATACTATTTACTTTCGAATGCAAATACACGTTTATCACTACTCCAACGCAAGATAGCAACTAACAGTTTTTCCAAGAAAACTAGAATCTCGTTTCTAGAATGAAACGTCACCCAACCCGCTTCTACATCTACAGACTGATATCCACCCATTATAAAAAAGGAAGTTACGTTGCTGCATTCTGTATATTATTAATAACATCCATAATTAATGTAATGTCTTCTCCCAGTCATAACAACCAAATAACAAAAAGCTACTATATTTAAAGTTTTACTAGTCATCTATGCGGCCAGGTCTTGCAATCTCAACATACCCATGGGTCTGGATAAACTTACAGAATGTCAATCTCCATTTTAAACCCTTTTCTGGAAGACAGCTCTACCTGAATAAAGCTTACAGACTGACCAGGGAATTCTCTAGACCAGAGAGATTTGAGATTGCTCTTCTTTGTAATTATTGAATTAAATAAATGAAAAGGATTCCTGCGTCATATATATAGTATATGTATAATGAATAATATATTCGAGAAAAAAAAAAAAGAGTGATCAAGGAGTCTAGAGGAAAGAAAAAACACGCCTTCATAAAAAAATTGCTTTTATGTTGACGCATCTGCAGTATTGATTTTAAATTATTTTTAAAATACGATCTTGAAATAAATAAATCAATATTCACTCTTAAAGAATAAAAATAAAAATAATGCATACAGCTAAAATTAACATTTTAGCTGTCATGGCGTTTTATTAAAATAGCTATTATTTGCTAAAAGAAGAAAGAGGTTTGCACAAATACCACTCGTTATTTACCAAGGATATAGAGTGAACTTAATATAAACTAAGAATTTACGGGTTAACTAAATTGAAGTCGAATTAATGTATCGGGTCTTCAAAATAATTTTTCAAAATAATAAAAATAAGTCACACAGTAAGCAGTTTCAATGAAACATGGCTTATTGGAAAAAATGTATTTATCCCCTCTCAACTTTTGTAACTTCTTCCTATAAAAATATTAATTTGATTATATGAGGCTTAACAATATGTATGAAGGATTTATTATTGCTTAATTAAATATCAAATAAAATTTCCTAGAATCAGAAAGAAGTATAATTCTTTTATAAAATGATTTATATACTAAATTTCGTCATTGAATTATTTGTTTTTCTATATTTGTGTACTTCCCTTTGATGTCTAATTTAATTCTTTTCCATCATAATCTAACCCAATTCCTGCTATGTAGCTCACTATACAATGAGACTGATGGGGGGGGGACTCAATCGTAATACACAACACCACCCCTGCAATCACCGAAGCACCCCAAACCGGTGATTAAAACAATAGACAAAGTGTACAGCACAATATATAAAAGTTTATAAAAATAAGGCCTATCTCGTTTAGGAAGTGAAAAACCATATCCACCCTCCTGGAGTCTTTTGGTCAATACATAGATCCAATCCGGATCACCTGTTCATTGGGACGTGAGGAATCGCACCATACACTCCTGGAATCCCGTCATACATGTGCGGATCATTAACATATCGATTAGTGATGGGAGATGTTTCTTTCCCGAACCACACGGAATAAAGGTTTTGGTAGAATCGGGTGGATCTTAAAATAGGGAGTAGATAATTCAAAATAGCAGGGTACAAACTTCGTCCATCCACGAGGTCTACCTCGATGTACAAATAGTTTCACTCTATTCAACACTTATCTCTCTCGGTGCAGTGGGACCAACTCTATTCAGAGAAACGACACTGACTATCCATAGCATATAGGTCATATGAATTCGATCCCATCTTTGTCACTAGATATTATGACAGGACCAGGTGGAGGGACAAAATCATAACGAGAGAAAGGGAGAGAGAGAGAGAAATGTATGGAGGAGACTTTGTATATTTATAACCTTTTATTTATATGATTATACTACATGGCAGTTACTAGCCCGCCATGATATTTATAGGTGACAGTAATACAAAGTACACTCCTTATGGATATAGGCAATTTTGCCGCAAAAACTTTTACTGTCGGTAATTTTGCCGCATACATTTTTGCGGATGATAATTTTGCCTCGAGGAGATTTTGCCGCACGACATATTCACCGACTTTTTATGCTTTTATATCATCAGTTCGATCTTTAATCTCCATCAGATTAATAATATACATAAGAGAAGAATAAAAATCGACAAAAATATCAATATGATTGACTAGTCATTAATCAACCATTGCTTAATAAATTGAGACTAACATCAATCTGAAGTCGTCGGCGTACATAAAACTTGATCTAATTTTTTTTTCACAAACATTTTCGCGAAAGTCACTAAATTTATGTAAAAATATCTTGAAGATGGATAACAGAATTTACTACGTTTGTGTATATTAAAAATAAATAAAATTTCTTTGAAACTTTATAACATATGAATTGCATAAATAGGATTAAGGGTGATAATTTTCATTGAACAAACTCAAGGACAAAGTCATTTTATTTTTCATTCAATAAAATGATTTTTTACAAAAAATCTATTTGCTAAATACCCGACTTCAACATTAATTAGTATTATCAAACTCTTTTTCATTAGATTTTTTTTTTGCTTACCTATAGAAAATATATAAATGACTAGGATGTACCCGAATTATATATTTTATTTCGAATGACTTTATTATGCACATACTAAAACGAGCTTGCTAGTCCTCTTACTAATTATTTTTTGAAATTTGTTTTTAATATATGTACATCCTCCCCTTTTCGCTTTTTGGATTTTTCATTTTTTTGGTGCATTTTCGAATCTACAACTCATACCTCAAAAGAAACTTTGAGACACGGGAAATCGATCTTATTTTATGAAAAAATCAATTTATTTAAGGAAAACCAAACTTGCCCTCCAGAGCCCAGGAATCTGGTCTGACATGAATGAAACATATCTTTAATTAACGTAACTTAGAGTTATGAACAACTATTATTTCATGTTTAAGGGCTGTATCCGTCTTTGTTTTTGATATAAATACCCTGGTTATGAGTTTTTATTAGCAGAAATACTATACTATTATATTACTATTAATATAATACTACTATATTATAGTAGATAAATACATATAAAATGTGTTGTTGTTAAAAATAAGACAATACATGAGTGGGATACTTTAGTAGTTGAAATCTAAACAGTGTCTTTTATTTTCCAAAGTTGTTATAATTATTATTAAATTCATGAGGAGGGAAATATCTTTGAGTACAGTACATGTTTTCATAAAAAGACGGAGAATATATAAAAGTCAGGCCTTGTTGAACTTGGACTAGAATTGAAAATCGACATCAGAGTAATTCTTCCTTATCCTTTTTAAATACGGATTGGGACTTTTTTTAATTTCCTTCCTCTTGTAACTGCTTTTACAGCTAATCAAATAAAACGTAATGACAGGAAATTAGCTCTTAAATATTCTGTAAATAGCTATCTGTGTTACCGCGTTGATTTTTGGTTTTTTTTTTTTTTACAAATTGACAGGTCATATTTTTAACAACTCTATATGTAAGTACGCTAAAACTAAGAGATTTACTTAAAAAACGAGAATCGTTCCTGCTTTCTAATCATTCTTAATAATCTGAGCGTGAAAAAATGAACAAATAAGAACCATTCAAAAAGTATTTGTTCAACTGATCAAGGTTTTGAACTTTTTCTGTTTTGTAACTCCTTTTTTTTTTTTAATTACTCTTCTCGACCCTTGCATAGGTGAATCAAAAATGTCCTCTCCTATGCTTGCCACCAAACTGGTGACAAGTTCCTCAATTGAAAGGTTTTCTTACAATGCCAAATTGAAGTAAAACAGAAAAATAATACTTGGAAACCATCTTCATTTGAATGCCATTGGTTGCTTATAAGGAGTGGCACCTTGCCTATACAATTTCCTGGGACCAGGAAGTGATACTAATTATTTTAATTGATTTAATTTGTCTCATGGTTTTATTTACATTCAATTCTTTATATGATGGAATTATGTAGTTCATTGGAGAACACACTCTAGAGAAATTATTCTCTTCAACAGTTTTGTATATATTCTTCAAAGAATATAATCTGTCTGTTTACATATAAATAAAGTTTACTTATAAAATGAAATTATTATCCACCCTACAAGTATGAAATAATACCTTCACATTTTCATACAAACACCCCTTGTAATAATGAAAGGGTTATACTGATAGTATAATTTTATTGACATTTTATGTGTGAAAGTATTTCCCTAATTCATTTTTTCATAAAACAACAATTATTCAGTTTTAACTAAAATCTTTAGTTAATTGCTAACTTTAACCAATTATTTAGTCAACAAATAAAGAAAATATGAATATATTTGCATTTTTCTCCTGACGACTGATTTTTATGGACATTTTATTTTTAGAAAATTCTATTTTAAGCTCTCGTTGTTTTGTCTATCATTTTAATATTCAGAGTAGTCTGAAATTAGAGTCCTATGCAAAAAAAAAAATGAATTACTCACATAATATTATGGTTTGTAGGTATTAGACTATCCATTTAAATATATTTTTTTTCAGTTTGTATATTGTCAGATGTACATTTGACCAATATCTCATTCAATATGCTGGTCCTTCTACTGAATAAAAAAACAAGAAGTTTCAAAATATATAACTCTTCTTTCATGGTGCATCTTAATATCCTCCTGATCTGAATGTACGGATCTGAGATATGAAAACTTTCAAAAAACTATGTGAGTAATTAGATATCCATAATAAAAGGTAAATGTTAGATTTTTGTTGTTTTTTCGATCATTTGGAGATAAAGACTAACATGCATACAAAATCAAAAGACTTGGTCTCATGGCTCTGTATCATATAAGTGCCAAAAAGGATATTGTTAAGCACCATCGAATTTCAAAAAATTATCATCTTTTTATAATAAAAAAAGTATTTATTTAATAAAAAATAGTCAAAAATACACATATATAAAAAAATCAGGCCCGTGAAATTCATAAATCATAGTTTTTATAAAATAATTTAATTCAAATATCAAGACTACCATAGGCATTTTTTTTAAAGTATAGGTGTATATTTGACTATTTCAATATAAGAATAAATGGTTGTTATATTTATGAAAATATGGCAAATGGATGACAAATGGCCTAATGAACTTTTTTAATATCATTCTAGTAATTTCTCAGTAAACTGGATTGACCTTATCCTACATTGAAAAAGAGATACCATTAGATGAACAACAGGGGGGTCGAAAGTACTTAAATTGCTTTTGTATCATTCATACAGTTCATTTGTAGTGCGGGTTGTGACCCCCACTGCAAATGAAAAAATTATTACAAATTGCCGATACAACATTTCTAACTTAGGTAACCAAATCTCTAATTCTGGATCACCCTGTACATAGATATAGGACAAAAATATTAAATATTTCAAAAAAATAAAATTGTGTATTAAGATTGTATTTTTTTTTTTGTAATTTTATTCGAATTTTTCCTCTTTCTACTAAAATAAAATAAAAATTTATAGTTTTATATAAAAAAAAAAAAATTACTACTCAATACTTTGAAATATGATATTTATCTTATGCTTTTGAAACGGAAAAATCATTTTTTTCATGGGATGAATGTTTTACATATTCCCATGGTTCATCATTTACCTTTTTTAAAAGTATAAATAATTTGAATTTAAAAGAAAAAGAAAATCGTTGCATATTTTTTTCTTTAATCAAGGGGAATAATGAAATTATTGAATTCATTTTCGATGATTTGATGAGGCTTTTTGCAAGATAAAAAAAGCATATTAAAAGTTTCAGTTAAATGAAATGTTAGTTTCTATCGCAGTTTTATTATCCTTGTAAGCAAGGGTTTTTTGAACAGAACGGGAGAACAGTACCGCCAAAATAATTGCAGAATTAATGTTTAGTTTATTTATCTGTAAGAAATACCAAAAATGTTTACTAATGTTTTGAAAAAATACTAAAATGCAAAAAGAAGATGATGTTGTTTTTTTCCCAAATTTAGTTGGCAGCGAGATTACTTTTTCTTAGCTAAGTAAAATATTTTTCCTATGATACGACATAGAGAGTGTCATGGCTTATTATATCACTTACAACGCAATCTTCATGAATTTACCAAAACATTAGTTAGCGGCCCGATATTTTTTAAATATTGATATGATCATCATATGTACAGTGGCCTTGAATCTAATATTTTTTTCGTTTATATGATTAAGTAGATATCTAATTATGCAAGACGACCTTATCTTCAACTTTTTATACATACTAGAGTAGGTTTGCCCGGCATTGCTCGGAACATTAAGAAATTTAAATTTATTTAGAACTTTCTTCTACTTAGTATAAATCAAAAGAAAAATAATGTAAAATTTTAAGAATCATTCTTATTTTGGGTTTATGAGTATGATTATATAAATTTATAGGCCTTTATTTAATAGAGACAATTCTTTCACAAGATGAGGAAGTAGTTGCTTTATTATGCGTCAGATGCTAAACTAACAGTCTCACAGACGCTTTCTTGAGCATTAAAGAAATCTGATAATATTCCAAAATATACCCTGGTTCTCAGGTTGTACAGGTGAAGTGCTGGGTCAAAGTAAAGTTTAAACACTATTGCCCCTATGTTTCTAGTAAACCCTTCAAATATTTTATAATACACCCCAGTCCACAGGTTGTGTAGGTAAACTGCTGCCCCGAGTCAAGTTAAATTTCTCCACTGCCACTTCCTTTAGCATAAAAGAACCTTCCTAATAATCCAAAATATTCCACGTCTCTCAGATTTTGTACTGGGCCTCAAGGCAGTTTAAACTGCAACACTGCCACATTTGCAAGTACCAAAAACCCCTTCTAATATTCTAAAATTCATCTTCGCCCACAGATTGTGGACTGTTGTTCCCTGATGTAGGTTAAATTCTTCCACCACCGCTTCCTGATAATCAAAGAACCATTCAAATATCCAAAATACCAAGGTGAAGTGCTAAAATACGCTATATAAAGGCCGTCATGGGCTGAAAGACCCCCAAAAAAAGTGTAACCAAAACCGTCTCCGGAGCTATAAGAAGCTACAAAAACGATTTCTGCAATATCCATCAGTTGGTTTGCCCGTGATTGAAGGACAAACATCAAACACACTCATACCTTCACATTTTATATATAAATAAAACAACATAATTGATGAAACCATAATTAATTTGTGAATTAAAAGTCAAAACTGTATTCCTTAGATTGTTTTGTTGGCATTACATTTGTTGGATCTACGAGTATTATTATTAATATTTTGCATTTGATATTTTAAGATAAGATAAGTTATAATGCAATACTTTCAAATAAAAGACCCAAGGCACTTAATTATTGAGAATAACTCTTAGAATATTCGAGAAACCCCCAGGAAAACCTCTAAATATAGGATAATGAAAACAAATTCAAAATTGATGTTACAAGAGGAGCAAAAAAAAAAAGAAAGAGGTATGTTAATATAAAAACAATCTTTAACACTAATCAAGAAAATGGAAAAATCCTAATTATTTTTTTACATCAAATATTCATGCAAGTCAAAATTTTCTAGACATATTTGAGTCGATTATAACCTTTGTTCTCAAATTTGTGCAAGTATTTAAGATACCCAAGAACTTTAGAAATTGTATATAACTTTTATTTTACTTGATATACTTGCATCAATGAATAGCCCCGATATGGCTTTTCAAATAAAATCGATCAATTTCTCTTTTTTTATTCTGAAAAACAACTGTGGCTACTTTGAGTACAATTTGGGCCTCCTCCAAAGGGTTAATTAGAATAATTTTTTGGTAAAAATGGACGATAGCTATTAGTCGAAAAATAAAAATGTAATATATCCTCCTTAAAGTAAGGGAGAATTAAATAACCTAAACACCATAAATGTCATTCTGGATGTGGTTCACTCATTCTTGGAAAAGTTGGAAGTTTAGACAATATTGCGTAAGTTGTTTAGAAATACTTTGAGTTGTAACTAATATCAAGATAGTCTTAACTTTAAGGAAAGAAAGATAATTCTCAGTTTGCACTAATACCTTGAATAATAATTTGAGTTTAGTTTTCCCAGTATCGTTAAAGGTACTACATGTTTGATTATACCTCCATTTTCTTCAAGGACTCTTTCTTGGGGCACTTCAAGCGTCCCCTTATTAACTTTCTCATAAGGAAATCGGTCTTCAAACTATATTTAATACGTTATATTAAATATTAAACATTTACAACTCACTTTTTCGGCTAGACAAAAATACTATGTTATCTCTTTTCAGCTGTTGTCACCAGTTGACTCTTTCTGAGTTATAACAATTGACTTTAACGACTAATTAATTCAAAAGGGAATTATTTAATTGATACATATCTAACCATCATAAAAAGCTCGTCCTGATTGTTAATTATTGTCAACAAACCCTAGATAGAAAAAGCAGACGAACTAGATAGTAATTGCGGGAGTGATTATTCACTTATACAAATATTACAACCCTTGAATTATGTAGGTAGATTCCAAGGTTAACAGAAATACAAGGTTATATCAAAATGCGTGTACTCCACCACGCTTTTTCATAGTAACGCCATAGAATATGATTAGTGGCGTGTTTTCTCAAAATCTGTCTTTCTTGCCCAGCAATCGGTACGATACATCAAATTAAAAATTCTAGCAAGTCCTATTACATGATGGTCGAACTTTCTATGCCTGGTAACCTTGGGTGGATACATTATATGTACGTTCTCTGTTTTATATGATAACTTCAGGCATAATCTAAAAAATTAAATATTTCCATCAAACACATTCCTAATTTATACTTATATAAGATGTATGCATAAAAACATTTTAAAATCTTCTTGATGAAATAATTTATGTACATACAGGGTTTCTGAGAGAAATGGGGCCCATACATCAAACGTCTGTATCTTGCTTATTTGAAAAGCTAAAGAGCAGAAATTATCGTCAAATGAAATATTGCAAAGAAGTTGTGTTTGTTTGTTTCTCAATCTCCAGTGAAAGATGGAGGATGCTTGAAGGAAACCTCCAAAAGTGATGTACTTTCTATGTGATTGTTAACCTTGCAATGTACCCAATGACATTGTATAGAAGTTTGAAACCACAGTCAAGGTTATTTGTGAGGGATACTTGAAGACTAAGAGCTGGAAAGTTAGCCAAATGATTGTGGACGAGCTGATGGCCTCCCTTACGTGTGAGATGGTTTACCTTGGATCATGTTCTGGTCGCCAATGCCTGATTAGTCATCAAATGTCTCAGAAAAGCTGCTATTAAGGCTGAAAGTGGCCATATGGAGTTACCAATAACATTTTAAAAAAACCCTTTAATTTTACACTAGCTTCATCTCTTCATTTAGAAAAGATACAGGCGTTGAAAGTTAGTTCAATTTATCTTAGAAACTTTGTATATATTGGGTTATTCGTTTCCCGGGAAATTATCTTTGAGTAGTATTCCGGGAAAGTAATGTATGAGCTACGGGATCCCATGAGTAAATAATGTGAAAATTAAGTATATAATTTTATATTTTAAGAACAAATAATCCATTTAATCTAATTTTAATTTTCTCAATTTATATCAATATGACTAATTGTCTGTGGGTTGGTTTGTATAGTCTACGAGCCCTGTTTTTTGTAATTCCATAACCTGATGCGACTTACAACAAAAAAACTTCAAATGTATGGGAGATACAGGTGAGATTTTTTACTTTTGCATTCTTTGTGAGCCAAATCTTACAAAATTATATTCATATTAAAAAAAGAGTTTGATTACATTTTATCATAAAATATATTTTGTGTACGATGATTTATTTTCATACCACATAATTTTTAAAATAGACTGTCATAAAATTTGAGGTCCAATGATATGTAAACCACAATATATATTTTTAAAACATAACTATCACCTACTTTTCAATATTTAGCCCATTCTTTGACGGATTTTAATGAGATATAATATGTTATTCATATGAGCAATATAAGTAAGTGAGATCGTTGGTAAGTAAATATGTCGGATATTTCCCATGTATTTTCGATGAGTTATATTATGTTGAATGACTATTCCACAAAGCAATGGAAATAATTAATCGTGTTTGTAGCCATAGCTCGGAATATTATACGGATCAATGTCAGAATTTGGCATATCTCCTGATCTGATCAATCAGATTAAATAATTAATCAAGCTTTAGGTATATATATCTTTCAGATCCTTAATTAAAAAAAGTCCAACAGTGTGTCTCTCCTAAAGCTTGAGCCCCATCAAAAAATATATCAAAGGTTGTGAATTAAAAAAAAAAAAAAAAAAGTAAACAGTAATCAAAACAATTTAATTCAATATTGAATTTATAATAAACTTAATCAACCCATTTGAACTATCCGTATAAGTAAACTTATATCAATGTATTTATATAATTTATCCAGAACAAACATCTTGAGTAAATGCTTGATTTCCAAACAGTTATTTCTAACACTTCACTTCATAATATAATTTTTACATAATATATATTATGCACAATCAAAACTTTAGGCTTTGTTAGTACTTAATCAAATTGGTCCTTCAAAATTTAATGACGTATAGGTAAATATCAGGTTTAGATCCGGTTTACAATATTACCGTTCATTTGTTGATTTCAGGGTTGAAGTAATTAATTTTTGCGTTTATTCGTTCATTTTTTTAAAACAATAGGGTGACATGGATTAGTTCATGATGCCCTCTGCACTTCTTGTGGAAAAATAACTACACACTTTGGTACAAAGTGATCACATGATCATCGTTTCCTCGCTAGACTTTATCTGTAGTTCTAAGATCAAATATTTCTTTAATTATATTCTAGGAGCACAGAAAATTTACGATTAAATGGAGCTGTTTCAACATTTTCTTGTTTATTGTTTAATTTTTCTTAGGTTAGGTGCTCAAAAATTAAGTAAAACATGATCAGTATTCATTTTCTACTCAAAATTCAAGTATAGTAAATTCTGGAAGGGTTTATATTTCGTATTTATGATATAAAAATTGGGTTCAACAAGTTCAACCTTCCAAATTCATTTTTGCAACATTTGAAGCCATTTAAAACACATTCTTTTCTACCACAAATTGCCTATTTTCAAAGGGTTTAAAATGTATCAATTTAAGGCATTTGAGGTCCAACTTTTCACGTGACTTCATCAGTGTATTAATCAGATCAACATTTTCAAATTTGGTGGAATTCGAATTTTTTAGTTCAGCTCCCAGTTTGTGTTAAAACAATGTCAAGTTCGTTTTTTTGGAGGATTTCCATATACCGAGTGGTTCATTAAAATCTGTACACACTGAATTTAAACTTCAACAAGATATAATTTATTAATTATCAATATAATTTCAACAAAATTAATAAAATAATTAGATGTTTATCTGAGCTCACTTAATATTTAATATAGCCTCCATTAGTGGGTTGATGGCTTCCAGGTGGCAGAGGAAGGCCTGGTACTCCCTGCAGATTTAGTCTTCTGTCATGGCATCCTAGTGCTGGTTGACAGTGGCTATGAGGGCCTTAGTGTTTGATAGACATGCATCCAAAAGGTATAGTTGAGGGGGTTAACATCTGGGCTGTAGGGTGTCCAAAAGTGTCAAAAAAGAGTTGAAAAGAGTCTTACAACGGAGGAGATGGGTTTCATTTATTGCTAATGTTGCAAAATTGCAAAAGTGGCCTCACAAGGCTCTTTCCATCCACTTTTTGATAGCTCTCTTTGATAGCTCTGGTATGAAACCCCGAGATTTCTTGGATGGACCCTCACGTTCTAGATAGGAATGGCCTATGATGTTATTTTTAACTCCTCGGATATAGTTGCCCTTTTTGACATAGTACTTCTTCCTTTCCAACGTTTTGGACTTGCTGACGGCGTAAACGGTGGTCCTGAAAATGCCCAACTGCTTTAAGTGTGCAAAAATAAAATCCGTAGATCACGATCAAGTGTTATTTTCTCGACTTGAACTTAGCCTAAAGAGGTCAAGTTTGTTTTATTTTGTAGCTAATTGTTTAAACTTTAATATAAAGTAATATACATTAATTTTAATCACTCAACCTGCATTAATTATTGAATTACTAAGTGTTCATATTTAAAAAGGACCATCCGGAATCATGCCATTTGTTTAATCCATTTTAATACATCAACTCTTTTTTTTAATAAAAAAGGAGGGTCTGAAATAGTATTTTATTGTCCTTTGAAGTGATAATAGAAATTTGACTAATCAATACTCCTATGTTTCGGGTTTTGATTATTTGTGTTAAAGAAAAGTCAATATTTCCAAAATATATTTCTGGTGAGTTTATGTCATTTTTCAGGAAAATGAAGACTCGAGCAATGTCCAGTTTTTTTGTTTAAGTATGTGTGATATTCGAATCCAATACTAGACTTCATTAAGACTTTAAGTTTTTTTTTATTACAATAATTAAATAACAAGAGTTTTTGATTTGAGAAAAATACTTAAATCCTACATAATCATTCTGCTTATAATCTTCTTCTTTAAATAAGAAAAAAAAATTCTTTTTTTTAACTTATCCAACTAAAGATTAATATCTTAAATTACAAAAGACTATTTAATAAAAAGGCAGAGTTTTCTCGAGTGATTTAAAAATGTATCACTGGAGTATTTAAAAATTAATAAAAGATGTGGTAAAAGTCCTTTTTATGAAAAAAATATAATTTGTATCAGTTAAAAACTTCATTGAGTCCATATATCTCACGATTGATGTTTTCAGACCTGCAGGAAGAGGTATGTGCTATTATAGCCTCCACTTAAAAGTATTCTTTTTCCTCTCATTGTTAGAAACAATGAACCAATCTGACCACTTGAGACTTATGTCAAAGCTATCGGCAATGTTACTCTCCACCATAGATGCCTCACTCCATCACAAAAATAAAATAAATGGAGCGAAGATTCTACTGCTTCTTTGCCGAAAAATAATCAGTAGGTCCATTTCATTCAACTCGCTGGTGTATGTCCAGTATGTACATTCGTTTTTTTAAGTAAAGTCAAGTTGTAAAAATTAAAATTGCAATGATCAATATTTTGCTAACCAATTTGGATGGTTGAACCGTTAAAGCCACTTTTTTAAAACTCGATTATAATATTCATATTTAAAATGTGTAAATACTCCACTGTTCAAACTAGTTTAAAAATTGAATTTCTCCATGGATTTTTTTTTTTCGCTAATGACACTAATGATCAAAAAAGTATGATTATTATTCTTCTTTACATATAATATACAATACAAAGATCAATTTTTTATTTGAAAATTGTCGTTTCTATGGAAGGGTACTTATCGATTTTTATTTAACTTGAATAACTATGTTCCTTACTACTATACAAATAGCCAAGAAATATTTGTACAAATTGTGAGACACGATATTTAAGAAATATCTTTCTCGTTGAAATGTCTAAATATTTTTTTAATCTCGGCCAAAATGGGTTCAAATTAGTGATTGGACGATTAATCAGAATAGAAATCGGAGTATCGGGTGTTTTTTCTGAAATCGGAATCTCTATCGGGTAAATGATATTTACTTTGACAATCCAATTCATATTTATTACTTTTTTAAGTTATGGAAAAAATTCCCCCCTCCCCCACACCCTTAAAGAAAATAATTAATGAATTTTTCCTTCTTAAGGGGAAAGTTTAATATCTGAAATTTAATTTCAATTTTAAATTTTTTTCAGATAATAACTTCTATGAATTTTTTAATTTTTCTCAATTATTTTTGTAAATAACAGCAGATTTTTGAATTTTTGGAGTGACATAAATTTTTTTAGTGAATAACAGTGGATTTTTATAATGTTTTTTAAAAATGATTTAATTTTATGATAATAGCCATAAGTTTTTGAAATATATTCCAAAAAATTTATTTTTTTACGAATTTAAATATCAAATTGTATGTTTAAAATTTTTTTCAAAAAAATTTATTATTTGAAATTTAATTTTTGAAATAAATAATTTTTTTATTTTTTTTCCAAAAAACAAAGCCCCCTTCCCCCCATTTAATAAAATAATTAATGTAATATAATGTATAACGCCCCTGATAGTACAATTGTATTTTTAAAATATTAAAAAACCGGAATCTTTTTTTTGAATTGCCCCATTAATTGTTAATATCTTCCAATCGGAGAACATTTCATTTTTTCATTCACTAAAGAGGACAAACACATCTTTTTACAATGTAGTTTTTCATTCATCAAAGAAATGATACATAAATGTTAAATTTGTTTGTTATTTATTAAATTGATGAATGACATTTCTTGTTAGCAAATATCTTGAAAAAAGCTAACGACGTTATTATTAATTTTGAATGAAAATCTTACTTGATATACATATGTCTAAAATAATAATATAACAATCAACTTTGTGCTGTTTTTATTATACATAGGGGAGACCGAAGACAATTCTAGAAAATTATTTTTCTCAGACATTAAAAAAAAAATACAACAACCAAATTTACACTAGAATTGCAATATATTGTGTAGATTATTGCAAAAATGATTTTTTTTTTTTTGTCAATTTGTCTTCAAAAAACTGATTTTGAAGGGTAAATGTATATTTTTGAAATACCTGAGTTTTTCTTGTAACACAATTTCATTTAAATTGTTGATTATTTGGCTACCAGTTATTGTAATTAATCCAAGAATCAAAACAAACTAACTGAAGAGAAATTTAAAATATTGTATTGCTTAGTACAAAGGGGTCTATTACAAGAAATGTTGCAATTTTTCTCCAATTGATCTATATATTTTTTTATATACACATTTTCAATGCACAGAGAGCAAATTTATTAGCAAAGTAAGGGCTTTCTTAAGAATGGGGGGGGGGAATCTTTGGATCTATTGTACATAACTTATTATATCTTAATTTGTTAAATATTGAAAGTTAATTATGCAAAAAGTTAGTTATTCCTCGAAAATCAATCTTAAATTTATAACTAAAACTCAACTTTTTAAGCTGTTGGAACTGTCTGGAGCTACTATCACAGTTGAAACATTTTCTAGGTAAAAAAATGCCATTTGTTCAACCACTTTTGACTAGTGTAATTTCTAAACAGATTTAGGCAACATTAAACATATGTAATGGTGGTACAGTACCCTAACCAGGCTTATATCCAAAGACAAACACTCCAAACTCTTGTAAAAATCAGAGCTCTGACTCCGACATTTCTTTGCAGATTGACTAGCTTGAGATTAAATTTTTATTTTCTTATTCCTTTTTGTAAGCCCAATGGACATACCTTTATTTATAATTCGGAGAAAATATCTACTGACGTTTTTATTTTATCCCTACAGAATGTGCAATTCATACTCTGATCTTAGTTATTCGAATCATTTGTATAAATTGATCAGGTAGCGATTCTATTTTTGCTTTGATAAAGTAAAAGGGTTTTTAAATATTGTTTTTGTATCGATGTTAAACCTCAGACTGATAGTTACTAATTTTTCCGCTGAGGTTTCTCCCTACCTAGTTCTTATTCGTTTATTTTTAATTGACTCCAGAGCTATGAAAAAAGAGTTGGTGGTCCAAAACGCCTAGTTACTTTGTACATGAGGACAAGTGAAGTATTCCTCATGTGGGTTATAAAGTTTAGAAGGCCAACTCTTCATTAATTCTATCCTTGTATCCAGTCTTGGTCAGTAGTTCACTGGTTCATCATACCCTACGATCTTACTAACTTGTAAAAACGTTTTCGACCACCCTTGAAGGATTAAAGGTCACCCTATCAAAGATACAAGTACTTACATCAATGGATCTAACTGATCGAGGAGGATCCTTCGTATTCATACGTTAACTCTGCATCACTGTTGGGTATTATAGTTTCATGTCATAGTGAGAAAACATATTACACGAAAATGAGGATAAAATGTTAAGTATCATTACCAAAGCGGTCGACGTGTTCGCCCCATTAGAAATAACAAATTTAATAAAATGTATATATGGAAACAAAAAATTTTACCAAAAAATTGTTTATCTTTTGCAATAATCCCCTTGCAGAGAAAGTATTTGCAATATAATCACAGCAAAGAGAGAGAGCAGTTTCTATGGGAAGGACGAAGGAAGTATAATAGCGAATCGAAGTTAATTGCTTTAACCTCAAAATGGGGCTTAGGGCTTGTCGACCCGGTTTTTTTTTGGAGAACCTTGAACATTAGCTGGCTCAAAAGAATCCTTACAATGGGAGACTTTTGAGCGATATTAATTAATTCTAAATACAAAAAAAACAAAAAAAAAAAAACAGGGGATGCACATTTAAGGAAAACATATTAAAAATATACGATTGATAAGGACAATAATTAAATATTTGATAAATTCTTCAATGCTTATTAAAATATTTCTGCTGTAGATTGAGGGGAGTACAAGTGTAGTTTTGGGCCGCACAGCTCTCTAGTGTATCTCTTTGTTGAAGAAGTACGATACTCATCAATGCTAATCGAGAGCCTTTTGGGCATTTTAAAAAAAGAAACCGACAAACAACATGTTAACCATGTTGATAATTGGAAGTATGTTTTGGTTGATACAGCGACCAGATACAAGAAGGTGGGACGGAGGCCCCTGCCCCTCGTCCCACCTCATAGAAGGAAATAACAAGTACATTATTAGTGTAACTCTATCTAAAGAATAAAATGAATATGAAGAAATCCTCAAGATTTCTCTCCATCTTTGAAGTTCAGTACTAAGGGAATAAAGAATCATGACAACAGCTATCGAAAAAAAAATAATTTCTTTAGATTACTAATACAAAAAAAAAAAAAAACGCGCCAGCTAAAAAATAAACACGATTCACATCACTAATAATAAGTGTAAGTCCCTGTTATACTCTGAATAGAATTGAGAATCTAAAAAGGAGTCATTCCTGCTTATTTCTTTGTTTATTATGGATACGTCACAAGAAGAAATGATAAAGTTACGCCACCAGTGTATCACAAAAGTGAACAATGACTGGAGGAAAAAGTTTTCAGGTAGCCAAGGAAATCTTTTAATACAAACAGGCGCTTTTCCTCACTTGGTCTATATTTTTGGAGTGAGATAATGAGTGAAGGAGTTTAAAGGTTTTAAATTCTTTAGAGACATGTCAACCCTCTAACTATGCCTATGGTTTAATGTGGTATATTATGTCTCGTGAGTAATTGAACAATAAAAAGTGTTCCCAGTCTACTCTACAAGTAATTACCTTTTTATCATTTAATAATTCAATTTATGTGTATGACACACAAATAATGTTGGAATGAATGATAATGTTACATTCAAGCTCGTTTTATTAATTAATCTATGTTTGCATACAAATGAACGCGTATGCATAATACACGAATGGCTTATTCTTTGGAAACACTAAATGAATATATGAATATAAATTATAAATTGCTGTTATAATTTATACAATTTTCAAAATATGTTTTTGGAAGGGAAAAATCCATTAAATTCTTTCAGAATAGGGAGCCAAAAATTGAAGTGCTATGACTACATTAAGAAAAAGTGGATTTTTATGTAATCAAGAGAAGATAACTCAAAAGTAATTTGTGATATGTTTAAATAGTATATGTAGCTATATTTTTACTTCAATATCTCCTCCTTCACTAGCATTAACGCCTCCACCCGCCGACGAACATTTTGGTAGCTCTTAACGACGAAGGCCATGTCCCTGGGCTTAGCTTGTTGTCATGATGGATGCTGGGAGTGAATCCAAATTTGAATAAGAAGTCTGGCAGACATTCTTCTCCAAGAAGGGACTGGAGGAACCTCATATATATATTTTTTTATCTATCATGGTAAAACCCACTACTCACTGACAGAGTTTTTTAAGACTGTAACATTTGAGTGTCGGACTCTAAAGGTCTGGAACTCTACTTGTCACTAGATACTTTTATCCAAGAGATTTAGATCTGGTGATTAGGGAGGTCAAGCTTTCTTGTCCTCCCTTGTAGTCATTTTTCTTCTACGACTGCTCACAGGGGCTTCTCAGAGATCATCACCCTTATCCAGGGGTAGACAGTTGCCTTTGAGCCATATTTGGGTGCAATAACTGCTTTTGAGGAAATTCCCGTGACAAGGAAGGTTAGAATTTGTCGTTTTTGCAACGTGGTAATAAACTCTAATATTATGAACTTAATGTAAGCAAAAAGAGGAGACTCCGGGCTCTTTGTAGGGTTAAATATGATCTTAAAACTTTTGTATTACTTTGTATGTAAATTCCTAATTGATCACTCTGATTATTGTTTTGGGAAGTGATACTTTATTATTTAATGAGTTATTAACAAATTATGTTATCGAGGTTTCAAAGAATGTTTTTATGCTCTGATTATTTACCTATCCCAACGCTAAATATGAAAAAGGAATATGAAAGGGGAGTGGGATATGTCTTATTATATTTAGAAATTGTCTGGTTTGACATAAATCTATTCTTATACAAGTAATGATCTACAATTTACAAAATGTTATATACTTTTTCCAACAACAATTTTATATTATGAATAAAAAGGTATTAGGTCGATGTTTGGAGAAGCAAAAGGAAACGTAGAACTATGCCTAATTGCCCCATGCACCCTTCCAATTGACGGTATTGTTTGTCGTTGATTCTTTAGCTCAATTTTGGGTGGAGAATCAGGTAAAGATGAAAAGTATAAAAATAAAATCATTCTCTGCAAAGTCCATGAAAAATAATACAGACAATAGGGAAGGGTCTATGGTCCATAGGGCAATAAAGTATAGTTCTAATCTGCCTGTGGCTCCACGGTCACGAACTCGGCACTTATCTTCCTGTAATGACCTCCGCTTCCAGGCTTCCTGGAGACCGTGGCAGAGTTGTTCATATCCTTCCTGTTGTTGTAGACGGTTGCCGCCAGGAACACGTTCACGATGACTGAGATCGACTTGTGTGCTGAGAAGATTGCACACCGTATGCCGTTTTTCTTATTGCTCGGGCATTTTTGATCGCACAAAAACAAAACAAACATCAAATTGTTGCTTTTTGTCAGGTCTTTCAAATAGGTTCAAAAAATGGTCGGACTTTTTAGAATTGAGGCTAGATGGCCTCAAAGAGGATTCTAATTTTTGAGTCCTTACCCTTTTTAAGTAAAATTGGATATATTCAATGTATTACAAGATGTGAAATAAGACACATCGACGAGTTTACGATGGAAGAGGTCGGGGAGGAGCTTAAAAGCACAGATAAAATCTGACCCAACGAGTGGTTGATATAATTTTGCTTTGATAAACGTCCAAGGAAAAACACATTCCCTTATGTAAAGTTTTAGCTGAATATGCTCATACGCTGGAATAAATGAACCGTTAGTGTCTTTCAGAAATAAGGATGGTTTTTTATCCATTCATGTAGTGACAGAAATCACCCTGATTTATGCACCTGTATCGACAAGGAAGTATTTCCTATGGTAAATCGTAAGCAAGCGGGTATGAGAGGATCTTTGACAGCCAATTCTCAATATTTTTGACTGTCTTGGGAGTTTTCCAAGTGTTTAGGGGGTTTCCATGTGCAAGGAGGCCTACATTGTTAAGATTTAAGATGTTAAGGATTTATTTTTTCTTGATGTCTTTTATATCCATACAAGTTTTTTTAGCTTTCTTTAATTGATACTTACGTGGGCAAAACGGATGGAATATTTATACAATCATACAACAATTAAATGACGTAAATATTAATTACTCTTCATCTGTTTATTATGTAAATAAATACGTTTTATATTTGGGGTTTCTTTTTACACAGTTCCCTAACTATGTTATAAGAAGAATTTTCACTAACAAAGGGTTCAAAAAACATTAAAGTCTCTTCATTTTAAGTCCAAAGTCGTAGTTTCATAATGGTTTTTGTCGCAAATACAGATCCCCATCTCTGATAATTACCTACATTATAATTTTGTGATGTTGGTAATGATCAATATACATAATTTATTGTTGGAAAATTTCGTAGTTTACATGAAACTATATTTATTCTTTTCATCGAACTAATTAATTAATGACTTTTCCGTGAGCCCATTATGAAGTAAATTATAAATAACTTTACGCAAAACTATCAAATTGAACATAAATATACCATAGCTACATAGTTCTCAATCTATTATGTAACAGTTTTCCGACATATAATAAAACTTCCTCTTTGTTTCTTAGGGAAAAAATATTTGTTAAGGAAACAGTATGATTAATGAAATACCTCCAAAATATTTATGTATACATACAGTTTATATTTTTCAGATGAACGCATAAATACACTATAAACATTCAGCTATTGTTAATTTAGTGATTAATTAAAAAGAGTACATAATAAATTATTACCTAAAGTTGATTCACTGATAACTCTTCTTTTTCTTTTTTTGTGTACGATTTTTCCCTGACCAATATTGTGAATACTAGGTATGCACATATGAAATGAGACTTTCGACTATTGACCCCTAGGTGTCGCCAGTTAGACATTAAAACCCGGTTCCAAAGTCTAAATGCTTATGTCAACATGTGTTAATAATATTTAATTCATTGTTTGTATAGTTTCATTCAAAAATTCACTTTTTTCGCTCGTAAAAATGTATAATTTTGTGCCTACAAAAATATTATGTCCGGACATCATTGATTTTCTCTTACCAATTGAAAAAAAAACAAAAAAAAAAACTCTTGTCAGGCCCATTGAATGCTTGTGAAAGCTTATGGTAGGCATGCTCTAAGCAGAGCACTGTGCTTTAGGTGGTTTGAAAAATTCAAAAGTGGTTATTTGGACGTGAGAAATGAAGAGTCCGACCGGCCACCGAAAAAGTTTGAAGAGACCGAATTAATATTAACTGTCAAATTGTTAATGGTGATTGCTACCAATAACATTTGGCCAATTTTAACCATGCTATATGCCAAAAAATCCCAAAATATGAAGCAAGACAACACAAGTTAATTTTCCTTGATGACAAAGCACCACCGCATCGCTTTATAGCCACCCACCAGCTTGTTGAATCGTATAACTGGGAACCTCTTGCTCATGCGGCTTACTCACCATACCTGGTACCTTCCGATTATCACGTGTTTGCATCGATGGGCAACACACTCAATGATTTACGCGTCGATTCTCAACCTGAAGCCAAAAAATGGATTATTATCTGGTTTGCAGCCAAAAACAAACAATTTTTTTTTGGAAAACATCCATAAATTGCCTGAAAGATGGGGAAAGATGTATGGCTATTCAAGCTGCATATTTTGAAAATTAAATTTGTAACCATTTTTTCACAATAAGCAGTCAAAATTTTATAAAAAAGTATCATTTCATAGGCGCATACCTGGTATATAACACAACCCTTCAATTTTTATTTAAAATGTAAAATTGAAGAAAGGAGGATAATATAAAATGGAGATTACTAAGTGTTGTATAAATCATATCCTTTCGATATTTAAACATGTAAGAAATAGAAAATAAATCTGGTAATTCAGAGATTGGATGAACTATTGGGAGGAGAGTAGCTTAACGGTCATGACGTTGTATTAGATCAGCTGCAGAAGCCGTGAGACGAATGAAACAAACATAAATCCCACTCTGTATATATCTATCAATGAGATATAAGTTGTAATTATACTGATGTCGATCCTAAAGTCTACTCCGAGTCCAACCAGCCCTTAGTACTTTCCGTCTTTCATGATTCCACAAACTAGTTATTACTTTACAATGATATATTCTGTCTTCAAGAATTAAGTAATAATGTCAACAGCTTAAGAAAATGAAAAAAGTCTACTCAAATTGTCAAGTAGAAAAAACCTTACCACTTCCTATGACATTTTCTGTACACTTCTGAAAATACTTCAAAGAAGAAATGAAAGCACCACTCACTTTTTCTCAGAGTTGCACTTTAATTTTTTGTGTTTTGGTGTTATTCCAGTAATATGTAAAAAGTACTTTTGTTCCCCTTGCCTAAAAGGAAAAGACGGAAAATTTAAAAAATTGGACAATAAATATCGCTCTTTTGGGTGCCGAGGGCCTTATTGCCAATTCTAAGAGAAAACCTAAGATCAATAGTTTTTTCCTCTGCATTAAGATATTGTACTTTTTCATATAAAATACGAATTATGAGTGGTGATTCTTGAGACCATACTATTGAGATGGTCAGTTATAAATTGTCAGAGTCAACTAGAACTAATTTAAAAACAAATGTCTGGAGGTATGAACGATTTCATCGAGGGAGACTCATGGATTGATTTCTATGTTTTATATTATTAAGTATGTGATTATTTTTTATGATTATTTGATTGTTGGAATGCTTAATTGTTTTAAGGTCTTGGCTTGGAGTACTAATATTAAGCTTAAATGCTTATTTATGTTAATACAACGCAATTTTTTTTTGTAGTTTCATATTTTATTATTTGAAGTTTTGTATATATCTTCATATATGATCAGAATAAAGAGAAAAAAAGAGTGGATATGTATCTTTTGTATTGTTACATTTAAATAACAATTAGAAATTCACAATAAACAACCGTCAGAAAAGAAAAACTTATGCAACAAAAAAAGGAGAGGCATAGACTCCTTTGCATCCATGAGTAAACCAATATTTATAAATAAAATAACACTACATTTTTTTGTCAACATACCCAACAGTACTATTTCATATTGATCAACATTTAGTATAGTTTAGATAGGAGGAGGGAGTTGGCCTCGTTGGTACAAGGGGTAAATTGGTGTTTTTAATTCATATCGAGTTTCTTCGAGTTGTTCTTCAGCACTTTTGTGGAATAACCACCTATTGTAGCTGCATTAGCTACGGCTCTTTGAGGGCCGTGAGTGCATTACATAGAAAATGTTTCACTTAAGTCATAAATAGTATCATACATGAAAGCAATGTTCTTAAAAGAGTTCATAGTTGATATTTTTACAACATAAAATCGACAAATATCCAATAAATCTTGATGCAACTTTAACAACAAAAAAAAAAGACTGAACAACTGCGTTGAATACTAATTTATGCCAATCAAAAAAAGTGATTTTTGAATTAAATCAATGTAATACATATTAAAAATCTTAATGAAATGGCTAGATTTGTATAATTTATATTTTTTTGCTTGGATTAAGGACGTGAAAAGTAGGATAATTAGATACAAAAATCTTATTTATTTCGTAGTATTAGTTAATTGATACTTTACATGACTAAAATTAGGTTGTATATTGCTGATATAACATATTTTTAAAACCTATTAGGGTCTGATATATAACAAAACTAGGCATTAGAGGGATGTGCCTTGATAGAATGTAAAATTTTCTGTCCTTATATTTATTGGTCCCATTTTGACATCAAATACACAAGAATAGTTCACTACTTTCCTTAACATGAAAGAAAGTCGGGTTTTTATTCTTATAAAACTTGGTTGTTTAGACCCCCAAAATGTTGCACATTGACACGTAAAAATGCTTTTTTTAAAGCTATGGCTCATTTTCTGAATTACATAAATTTATGTCCCTTAATATGAGCCTTTATATTTTATGAAAATATGATAATTATTTATTGTTAATTTATGAGTTACAATTTTAATCTCAATTAAAACTTTTTATTATTATAAACTGTAAATAACTTAAACAATTCAATAATGACAGCGATAATTTGAGTAAATTAAACAAATATAATTGCTTTCATGGTTATGACTCTATTAATATCCATTACTTAAACTATTAATCACGTACCACATTTTTAATTGTTTGTATATAATTGAAAATTATAACCAAATGGGAGAAAATTTTGTTACACTTTTTAGGCATATGGATTTATTGAGGCCGATACAAATTATTGAAGAATAAGAGAAAAAACAATAGATAAACGATTAATAGGTCTATATTTAAAAAAAATATCGTTGAACCATATGTTACAATATGCTAAGCAAGTGGTTCCTAATCTTTTTGGAGTTCCACCCTTAAAATTTGTGGCTAGACAATATGCGATCCCTACACATCTCATTGGGAGATGCATGTAAAATTTGGAAGGCCTTTTATTCAAATACATGGCTAAAAGGCCATATCAACGCTATAAAGCTGAACCCAGAGGCAAATAATATAATTTATTTCACTTTAATGATTAAAAGTAAAGATTTTAATTCAATATATGTTGAAAAATATAAAAACAAAATAAGAAATATAACGAAGAAATAATCGATTATATTGTAAATATAAAATCAGCAATATATGTACTACTTGGAATAATTTCTATATTATAAATCCTCTTTTTTGCCGTGAATAAAGTCACAGTTGAGACGCACAAAACAAATAACATTACAGGCTTGGATTTTCAAATATGTTTATAAATTAATAAAGGTTTGAATGCAACGGATATGCATTCTGCATTGAGCAAACCCGGTCTATTCTAAGTTTAATTTTGGACAAGCAAGTCTAAAATCATCCTCCACTTGTAGCCACGATCTTTATTTCTTATTGATATACTCGTAATTTAATATGGAAAAGGTCTTCTCACATAAATAAGTTTAGCCAAGTGGTATCAGTAAATCTAAAGCTGCATTAGCCAGCAGTGGATACTAATTCAATCCAAAATTCATCAAGTGTTTTAAAATCAAAATTTGTTTTTAGTGTTTGATCACATGAACGTTCCATAACTGCATCTTCCACGTCAGACGGCTGATGATAAGTTGTGGTGGTAAAAGGTTATGCTTAATATCAAGTTATGTTTCTGTAGATCACTATAATCTAAGAAGTACTTTTTCCAGAAGAGATTTATAAAAAAATGTACATTCATCACTATTTAAGTTTTGATGACACTCAAAGTAATGTCAATTAAAATTATATTTTTCTTTTTTTTGGATATCATTTTGTGACCCCTCCTTTGTGTCCTGCGACCCTCACTTTGGGAACCACCGTGCTAAGCAACTACGATATCTACATTGACTATGTTACATTTTAATGTCGTACATCAAAAAGGTCTTCTTTTGGTTCGCAGATTCATACATAAATATACCTTCTTTAACTCGCTAGATGGCTCTTAAGTTGAATTAATGTTATTTATTAAAATACTTTGTCATAGCAATTAGCAATTAAATTGTATTTCATAGTCATTTAATGAAGTGTCCTAAATTCCTGAATGAAAAATCCTTTTAGATGGAAGGCAGCAAGTGTTGTTGTTAGTAGAAATGCCCAAGAGTAAAACTTGGTTCTATAAATAAATTATTTTGATTTTTACTTTTTTTCTACATGAGGTTTTAATTTTTTTTTATGAAAGAAAATTTGAAACTTAAAAAACAACAACAGCATATGACTATAATGCTTTGATTACAAAATCTTTCATTGTCTACGATGAACAAAGTGCGACCTCCATTTAAAAACAAACACAATTTAAACAAAATGGATTTTCTCCTAAACCAAGTATCTCATTTCAATAAAAACCAATGGCAAAGCGCATTGGGAGTGATGATCTCGGAGATCAACTGGCTCATAATGATGAACCTGGTAGTAAATGAATGTATGAAGTTGGAGTGCATAATAACAGACATACTAAGCTCAATTTATGAATATAAACAAAGCAGAAGCTGTCCCATATCCCTCTTAGTAAAACCATTCCAAAGGTATATTAACATGATACCCCTTGTTGTATTGTCCGATTATTCTTATATTATTTATTTTACAAACACGCGCTGATTTTCTTGTGCTTTGCCTGTTGATTCTTTCTTATTTATTTTCTTAAATAATTTACCTAGGACTCTGAAGTTTAAAATGTAATGATCTATAAAATTATTATCATGTTTCCACATTTAATTTAATCACAATTATTCTATTATTACTTTTATAATTTTTTATTAATTATAATTGTTTTGTATCTAGTTAAAATTGTACCTAAATAAATGGTAGTTGATCCTTGACACCCGTATGTGACTAATTCGTCATTCTATCACAAAATACAAATATCAAGAATAAATAAAGAAGTAGAGCTTAGAAACAGAATGAGGCTGGTAGAAAAAAGGTTTTGTTTACGTTTAAAGTAAGTTTTGCATCAGGAAATGCACCACTTTTCAGTCTAAACAAAAACTACTCTTGGGAGTTTAAAACAATCATGTACGTTTATGAAAGTATCCATTTATGTTACGATACATATTATAAGTTCAGATTAAGACAAATACAACAGTTGAATCGGTGTTACTTTTTAAGGGTTCTTTGATGCTCAGGGAAGCCGAGGCGGATAAATTCAACTTGCCTCCGGGATCCGAAATTCACCTACACAACCTGTGGGCCAGGGCTTGTTATAGCATAGTAGAAGGGTTCTATTCTGGCATGATTTTTCATGATTCAATAGTTTTATGGTACCAATATTATATAAATTGCAACGAAATTGTTCAAGATACTATTGTCTTGCAATGAAACTACTCACAATTATATTGTTTCAAGATGATATTACCCACAACGTTTTTTTCTCACAATGATAAAGTCCGCAACAATATTACACCAACGTTTTTGTCCACAACATTTTTACTGGACATCGGGTTTTACTACAGACTGTTCAAAGTGCTATCAACAGGGTGTGGAAAGAGCCTTCTGAGGGGGGAGAGGCCACTTTCAACACCAGGAATGAAAGAAACCCTTCTTCTCCGTTGCACGACACTTTTGAGTGAGTTTTTTTAGTTCTTTTAAATTCTTTTCTGACATTTTTAGTAATAATGTCCGTCATCCTAACACCAAGTTACTCAGGGCCACTGCAAGCCAGTACTGGGGCCCCGTGGCAGAGGACAACATCTACAGCAGGTTCCAGTCCTTTTGCCTCCTGGAAGGCATCATTACTGCTAAGGGAAGCTACATTAGTGATTAAAAGAGCTCAAACAAACATATATTTATATTATTAATTTTGTTAAAATTATATTGTGAATTAATAAATTATATCTTGTTGAAGTTTAAAATCAAAAGTGTTCACATTTTAATGGCCCACTTCGTATTTGAGTATAAAACATATAATTAACTCTAATATCTCTATTAAAATATTGGTTGGTATATGTAACACATAGACTGAAAAGTCCGGGGCTTCAGAAAGAGATAGTTTTTTTTTAAACTTTACACTTCTTCTTGAGGCTAAAAAATACAATTCACAAGATAAGCAATGGCTTGAAAAGTGTTATCAGGACTATGCCCCTTAAAGCGAATTATAACAATAATATAATAATAATCTTTTGAAAAAGAAACAACATATTTTGAAAGAAAAATAACGTGTCTTTTTTTGTTAAGCCCAGAACTTTTGAGTCTACAATAAATGATTTTTTTTTCAAGATTGCTTTATGTGGTCACACCACATATGCATGCACTACGTTCTATCTCCCAACATTTTGGGATCCACTTTCCTTGGGCTCGATCGGGATTATACAACTTCATGAAATATTTATATAATTGAAGCTTCCTTTACATTTCATTTAACCCTAAGTTCAATAAGAGTTAGTTTTATCTTGCATTAATTAAGTTTTTGGTGAGAAATCGGATCAGAATATAGAATTAAAAAAAAAAAAGAAGACCTTCAGAGTCTAAAAAAACCGTACACAATTAGTGATAACGATACAAATAGAGAAAAATGCTTAAAAACATTATACTTCAAAATATCTAAAAATAAATGTGAAATTATTTATTATTTGATATAAATATCCTGATAATTTTCAGGATACTTGGAATCCTCTATACATCTCTTCCGGGATTTCCTTTATACAAAATTTCCTGGGAATTGATAATGTATACCTATACAGTAGAGTGCTTCACAAATTACATCAATACGTAATATAAACATGATAAGACGTCATTTTCTAATTCATTATATATCTAAATAAGGATTTTTACTGGAGTAACTCTCAAAATAAAAAGCTATATTAATTTATACAAAGTGATTCCCCAAAGTATATTACATGTAACATAGATGGAGAAATAGCACCAAGATTGAATGTACTGAAATCTAAAAACATTTATATCTTATTTATTTCTTGAAGTTTTATAATCTTTCAAACTAAATAAATAAAGAATTCAGGTGCCACTTCATTAATGTAATGTTTGGAAAGATTTGCCTGATTTTTATAACAAATATGTGTTTACAAAATACTTATAATTCAATTATCTACCAGGAAATAATACTCTATATATGGAACATACACTCTTTTTTTCCTTTTTTTTTGGACCAACTTATGGCTTACATGTGTAAATTAACCCACACAATATGACTGCTATTATTTTCTTTAATTATTATCTATCCTTATTTCTTTACTGAAGCAGCAATTCCGCCGAATATTGATAGAAAAAATTATAAAATATATTCACACGAACTTTTTATCTTCAAATAGTCGTGTATCACACGTAGTAATTATTATTCAAGTGTTTTTTTCTTTTGTTTTTTTTCATTTGGTTATCCCGTAATTGAACTCTTTTATGAGGAGAAAGTCGCTATCAGCCGAACCCTTAACTAATTATATCTTAGTCATACATATATTAGGGTTGCACCGATTAATTAGCGAATGTTGCTAATTAAGTTTAAAAAATATAAATATAACAGATGAACAACTATAAAATAACTTGCATCGAATGAATGCTTAAGATTTACAACTCTAGTGATTAATTTTCAATAGCTACATGAAGTAGTACAAAACAATAATTTTCATTAATTTTATTTATAAGAGAATATTAGGATACCATTCATAACAAACGAATCCTCTTCAAGAGAATAAAGCAAGTTGAAAGCAAGACTACATGTTCAGTGACATGAATTCTCCTCTACCAACAGCAAGAAAGTACTTTAGTGAGGGCTTGTTTGGTGTAGTTGCTGTCTATTAGATTTTACTATGTTTTTAGTATTACAGCCATTTAATGAGCTTCTTTTAACTGGATTTAGTATTTAATAGAATATTAATTAATCATTGACCGTTTGACAACTGCTGATTAGTCTGCCATTGAGCAAATTGCTTATCAGAACATTTCAAATTTTTGAATCAGTATATTTTGTTTCCTAATTTCCAAAAAAAGTTCAAAATTAATCAACCATAGAGAAAGAAATACATAAATACGACGAGATGTGCAAATGGTTCAACAAAGGCATCGGCTGACAAAAGATATAAAGAATGACGTCATATATGTTTTGTTTTTCCTTACATTAATATTATGAAATGATATTCAACTCTGATTGACAACTTATTTCCTTTATCTGACGTTGAAATTATAATACACCTTTATACAGTAAAACCTTGACATACGAGTATAATTCATTTTTGGACCAGAGTTTGTAAGTCTAAGCAATATATCCATAGAGCTAAAAAAATAGCTTGAAGTGGCTCTCGCCTTCCATCCCCCACTATCGACTAGCTTATATCTTAATAAATATTCGTATGATGTAGCACTCATATCTCAAGGTATGACTGTATTTTTGTTTTTACCATCTGAGAAGCTGGCGTTCATTGCTACAGACTGAAGATTTATATTTACTACATGTAGAGTTTAAAATTTAAAAAGACTGCATATTACTTCAGGCTAGTCCCAATAAAATTTGTCAGTCCAAGGAACGGTCCTTATCGGTATTTTATAGTAACTACAACAGCTGAAAAGGGGATACTGATCAGTGCTAGAAACGAACCAACACTATCTATATGCAAAACTGCTAATCAGAATCCCTTTGTTGTCTTTATGTATTTTTCTCCAGGGTACAAACCTAATGTATGGTGATGAAAATTGTGTGTATATTGAGCATGCTAAAAAAATAAATCAAAAATCAACAAGGTTTTAAGAAAAGTTTTGGAGGAGTGTAGCTTAGTTGTCATAATGTTTCATTAGACCATCTACAATCAGAATGGAGGGAGAAAAGGAAATTAACAAGGACAGTGGCAAAAATTACTCTGATATCAATCCTCAATTCTACAATAAGTCCAAGAAGGACTTACAATTTTAACTCTGCAACAAATCCTCAAAATATATGTAGTAGGAAATGAAGTTCACCACTCAGAAGTTAAATCATTATGATAACACCTGACGAAAAGAAAATTAATTATCCTAATTAGAAAAAAAAAAAAAAAAAAGGATCACCTAAACAGAGACAAGATTTACATCACTAGTACCGTATATTGAAAACAATATTAGTTTAGCGATTAGTTTAAGCAAGACCTGCTATGAATCAGGCATAAACAATTAGAGACCTTAAAGAAATAGATGTAACAATATCCCCTAAATCGTATACTCCCCACCAGTCTTAACCTACCTCTCAACCTTATTATTATAAACACTGAACACTATTTCGTAAGAAATTACATGAGCCCCCCCTCGTACACCTCCAATGTGAGAATAAACACAATTAGATCTTCACCCTATTAGGAACAAGGGATAGATACACTCTAACACTTATACCTGCTAATAAACCAATTCATGAAATTCCTCAAGAATTTGACCTTATTTCTAATGGATAAAGATTTCAAATCAATAAATCCACTCTTACCCCCGATTACTGGGGCAGTTCAATAAACATCACAATTAACAAACCTAAATCTTCCTACTTCTTTTGTAAAGAGTTTAATTGCTTCTGAAAAATGCTGTAATCCCCCCAGGAGTTATCCTTTATTTGGGGCTGTACGAGCTTGAGAGTACCCAATCATCTTACGCTCCAACAAAGTAACAAAAACAACATTTACCAATACGCAAAAATTCATGAATACAATAATACAAAAAAGATATTTAATTAAAGAGAATATTGTTTTCAAAGATAATAATGAGTTGCTCAATTTTTTTGCTAGTAATACCCTATGAGAATAAATATTCCATGGCGATGTGAATTATGAAAACTAATGGGTCCTTAATAACTTTTGAATGATGAAATAGATCAAGAAAAGAACAGATAACGGACACAACAATATATATATATCAATTCAAGAGCTCATTCATGTCATTTCAGAACTATTATGTACAAACAAACAAAATTAATCAAGAAGTCATGTTAAGAAAATACACATTTTTCTTGATCATACAAAAAGAAATTTAATGTTTAAAATACATTAATCTACTAATGAGAAAGTTCTAAGATTGTCCTTGTTATATGTAATATGTAAAGCGACCTTATTTTACCATGACAGTCAAGATTCTACTGTTCTATTCTTCAATAGTTTTGAACAAAAGAGAACAAAACAGTATATATTATAATTCTGACCTGAATTTTGTTTATTTTAATACGACTGAATGAGTATTATTGCGCTATTACACTAATATATGTACCATAGAGGAGTTTGGATGCATTAATTTGTGTATAAATATGTTATAGAGTTTGATTGTGTGCCCTTTATGGGTGCCTAGGAAGCTCAAATTGCCAACAGTGCCGACTGTCTTGGGATTATTCTATACCCCAAAAAAAGTTTTTTTTTTTTTCGTTTCGTATTTTTTCAGGTGCAAAAAAATGTTTTTATGTTAGAATGTTGGATTCGTAGATAAAATAGAGTTTGTTTAAATTTGTCCAGAAATTCATTAACATATAAGTTTGACCTATAAAAATGGATGATTTACTTAAATATCCGTCATTTACTGAAATTTTGTGATTTGTTTCCTCTTTTTTCATCCAACGTCAAATTTAAAAAAAAAATGTCACAAAACAATAAATTTGGAAAAAAAACTTATAAGTTCTTAATTTCTAGAACATTTTATTATGTAATTTTTATAATATTTGCAAAAATGAACTAGTTATCGAGGGTTATTTTTTCGACGACATAATTATAAATAACTCTTTTTCGCAAGTACGAAAAAACCACTAAATGCTATTAACTACTTTATTTGTAAAATTAGTGCAAAATAGTTTTATGCAATTTTCGTCGAGAATTTCGACTTGGTAATTTTTTGACAGAAATAAAGGATATACTTTTGATCTATAAATTTTTTTCATGTTATTTGAAATTTATAATACCGTTTTTTTTTCAATTCCTAATAATGCATTTCATATAATATACAGACGCTTTATTATATTATTCACCTGCACTGAAGGGGTCTAAACATTAAGAAGAAACTCCCTTCTTGGCCTAAACAACAACATTGCAAGGAATACTAGTGTCTACTGGAGGGGAAAAATAAAAAACACGCTTGCTTAAAAGATGGTCTAAGCACCCATGACCTCTAGTGCATATTTATTATAAAATATTTATGAAATTATTGTTATAAAATTGATAATGATTTATTTCTCCAATAAGATATACTTTTTTTTTTTACATAAGAGGACACCAATAAAGACTTCCAGAATAAAATATATATTTAATTTAAACATTACTGGGATACTGATTGGAGCTTTTTTTTTGATAGCCTCTTTCTACTCTGAACAGAACTGTCATTCAATTGGACTATGATATTTTTTCATAATATTGAAAAGCAAGTTTGTGACTTCGTTGAAGAGTGTGGCTCAATTGTAACTTGAATCACACGTTGCGTTCATAATTACTTCAACAACCTCATCTGAGCTCTCGGCCATTCTTTCGATAAAAGTTAAAATAAACGATTATCTTGGATTCGGAGACTTCCTTCGATGGAAATATTCTTCCTCACAATCAAACTTAGAATAAAAAAACGATGAGGCATACACATATGTGAGAAGGAGGATATATAAGGGGTTTGATAATCCACCCACACTCATGATTTCGATGAATCTTCCAGATTCAATTTTCTCTTGGTTTGATTCCGCCTCCAACCTGACTATATTATCTCGAGGAGTAATTTTTAAGAATATACATCTTCTGTAAGATGTACACTGCAGTATATATTCAGTAACAAAGTATAGAGCAATTATATCCCCAGTAGATGTAATTGTCTCCAATTCGTAGTTCTTTTAGCCTTATGATTTCAAAATTGGACATGTCATCGTCCTCAAGAAGTTTTTAATTTGAGTATAATTCATGTTCGAAAATTTTACCCTTGGTAAGATCCGTATTTATTTTCTGCCTCAAGAATTGCTACCACTCAATTGCCTATACCCCCAAATCTTTTTTCTAGTGGGATCTGATGGAAAAATTGCTTGAAGAACTTAGTGAATTTCCCTCGTTCCTCGATATATTGCAACTGCAATGTTTTTATTGCACGCAATGTTTTTTCTTTAGACCACTTCCTCTACTTTTTCCCCATTCTTCTAAAAATACTGAAAATTACCTAATGAACTCCACAGCTATCATATTTAATTATGAAATGGACTCTCTATGTATATCCTTCCTTTTTTGTCCACAAGGTCTGGTTTATTATCAGAATAAAATTTGAGTTAACCATGGATAGACTCATGGTAAACGGCGTCAGCGAGTTTGTCATTGGTCTTCTCGATTGTGGTTGGATTTTACACCACGATAGGAAAGCCTGTGAGCCAGCTTTACATACATTCTTCGTGATATACTTATTTTATTTGAACAAAGTTTGGGGCTCAGAGATTACTATCATGGGAGGTATATTTTGGGACAAACAAGGGTATCCTTACTCTGAGAAAAATAATTTATATTTTTTAAGTGGTGCACTACATTGATGAGGAGAAAAACATTTTTTATGTTTTTCTGTGGATGAGCTATTGGCAATTTAGTTCTTGAGCTTCTGTCCAGATAGATATTGCCTTTTGGCCACAATTTTAGAATCTTTCAGAGGATATCGATCAAAACTTACATCAGGGTCCTTTTCAATGTTGATATACCCTTGCTTGTATACTAAATTAAATGTTCCATAATTAAATAGAATTCAATCCAAGTTTCATGCACACGAATACTATCTTTTGCTGAAAAAGAGCGTGCTCTATTCTTACTTTCATTTCTAGATAACTCTATTCTTCCACTTTTCTGCGTAACACTAATAGACAAGTATTTCAAAAAGTCCATTTAATTATTTTCTATGGTGCATTTGTAGAGTTGTAAAAATATGAGCTTATACGAGGGTTATAATTTTTGTAGTTCCAACTTGAACATGGGTTTTTATTTTCCAAAACTGTAATCATTTTTTTTTATTCTGGGGAGGCAACATATAAGTATAAAGTGTGAGTATTCATGGAATTTTGAGTCTAACACTAAAGATTTGTTGGGGAGTAAAAAATGTAAGTCCTTGTCGGACTCAAAATAAAATTGAGAATCGACAAAGGAGTAATTTATGTCAATGTCTTTTCTAGATATGGAGCAAGATTTGGGTTTGATTTCTTCCTCTGATGGTTGCTTGCAGCTGATCTAATAAGACGTTATTTGGTTCTAAAAGGTGTAGTTCACCTGTAGTATTGATTTGTTTCCCGTTTAATTGAAGAAATAATGAATAACAGGTTGATTAAATAATATTCCACTGTTTATTTGGTAATAGTAATCTCCTTTTTTATACACTTAAAATACAGAATTCTTGGAGACGCAAATTTTTTGAATAGATCTTTTTTTAAATTATACATTAAATATTTTTATATAATATTCCTCATTAATTTGTAATATGAATAAGTTATAAAGGTCTAAATAAGATAATCGTTTTTCATCATTTTTATTTTAAAATTTGAAATATATTGAGTTCAGAACGAAATACAGAATCAATAAAAACACTATACAATGATAAAAACGCTTTTACATAAGTTTTCTTAATCCTAATTTTAATTTGGGGATTGTTTTAAGTGTGAAACATGACTCTAAACGATATTAGTCCCTAATTATTATAATTCCAGATATTTTAGAATTCAGATGACTGAAAGAAAAACTGAGATCAGTTTTGGTTTCTGCTCTCTAAGATAAATTCTTTTTTTGGCTTGAATTCATTTGTACAAAATGAATCTTCCCCTGTATATGTAATTAATATATTTTTTGAATCTAAAAACCTAAAAAATTAGACTTATTAAAACTTATCATAATTAACATGAAATCACATTTTGGTATAAATGTAAGTATGGCTATCCAGACGTGAAGATCAATGGAAAAAATATGGTGGTTATATACAAATTATAAGATTGTATTATTAAATTAAAAATTTTGAATTATTCATTCTTTTTCTTCGGTATAAGATGCTGAAAATTAAAAGTAAGAAGTCAATGCTGTCCGTTTTCTGCAATGTGTCCAAAATTAGCAAGTTTTCTTTCTACAACTTTATCCATATGTTTTTGAAAATAAATATTTAGTTAGTAAACTTGTGTTATCATGAGTGGCGTTGCTAGGTTTTTTTAAAAATCATATCATATATAAAATTATTTATAAGTATTTTTTTCCATGTTATCACTAATGAAAAATCCAAAATGGTAAAAAAGATCATTCTTAAATTTAGCAAGTAGACGTATAAAATAACAAAGCATATTACAAGGATATTTTTTGGGCCTCCAAGGTCATTCAAAGCCTGATTTGACTGAAATAAAACATAATTTTTCTTCTCCAGTCTATATCTCTCGTTTTCTCTGTATCTTTTTACATCCCTCTCTTTGTCTCGTTTATTCTACCTCCATTCTTTGTTTCTATTCCCCTCTATTTTAGGTCTGCAACAACGCTGGCATTCTTTGCTAGTATGTATATAAAATAAACTTATTTATATAAGCAATTATTTATCATTGTTGATAAATTTTGGGGCTGATCCCCCCCCCAATATTGAGAGTTTAGCAACAATCCTGGTTATCATAGAAATATTTTCATTTGATTTTGCCTTTGTCGTAGTTTCTGCGATAAGTATTCACCATAATAACATAATAAAGGAAAGATATATTAACTTGATTTTTTAGAAAGCAGTGAAGGTTAAACCTGAAGTCCTTCTTTTCTTCGAATAGTTGTATGCTCTAACCAGTACAATGTATTCAATATGTCAATGAATAAAAACTTCACTCTACATTTCTATAAAAATTATTTCCTGTATATACATACGAGTATATAGTTTTATTTCCAATCGCAAGAAAAACTTTTACTATTAATTTAAATAAAGTAGCGTTTAATTCAAAATATTTCTATTCATTGCGTTTTTTCAGATAAGAGTAGTTACATTATGCTAATCCTTATCAATCTGTCTCTGTTTTTTTTTAGTGGAATTCAAAGATTTAAACTCATTTTTCTTCTTGATGATTGAAGCATTTCTATAAAGTTTTGGAGAAATAAGGGCAAAAAAAAAGTGTTTCATTTTACTTTATCTTGCCCTAAACTTTAAAAATTGTTTAAATTATTTCGAAATGAAGAAATGAAGATTCTTCTTTTTTAGTAATAGAATAATTTATTTTACTCAATTATATTATAATAATTTGCCAAGGATTTATTTAAGTATTCATAGGAGGCATGTTAAGAATTAAGAGGCCTGACATTATAGGGCTAATTAACGGGCAATGCTACGGTGAATTTGAACAACTTTACTCGGCCTAGTTTTATTTGGGGTGGCTATGCTTTATTTATTTCTTTATATATATATCCCTTGAGCTGTACGTGGTAAATTTAAATATAAAATACAATTTTAAATGACAATATAAATTTAATAATTTTGCCAAATAATGAAAAATTTTGTTCTTTATATATTAAGTCATCCAAAATATAAAATTACTTCACATTTTTTTAAAAATAGTCAAATATAAAATGTTTTAAATAATAGTGATACTACATAAATATTTGCATATTATAATATTTAATATATATTAAAGGCTTGAGAATCAATACTTTAAATGGTTGATATATTAAACTTCTATTAACAACCTGGGATATTGTACACCCCAAGATTTATACAAATGGTACTTTCTCCTATTTAATTAACAATACTTTTCATAAAACTCCTGCAATATTAAATCTGAATATATAAAGTTCTATATTTATCATAAAAATGTCTTGTTAAAGATTTATTCGTATATTTAGCAATTTTTAATCGAGGTTTAGTGAATTTAATAAACTATTTGGTTTTATAGTCGTTCAATTTTTATTTTCATTTTCACCTCTTAGATTTTTACATTTTTTAGTAGAGGACCGAGGCCATTAATCTATTTAATAGTGGGATAATAAGTAGAAGAAAACCTGTAGCTGATATTTTATGTTATATCTATTGATTAAAAAAATCCAAATAGTAGTAGTATATACGTAGTAGCCAACAGCTGAAAAACTAGGAGTTCTCTTTCAACTTTTTATTCAATATGTTGTGTATCCACTTATTATATAGGTCGGTGACTGAAGTGTACAACAGGATAATATTTTACATAATACGTGCAACCTCGTCAAAAACTAATTTTACTGTTTTTATTCCCAAAAATTTGCAAAAATTGGGAATCCCAAGTGCATGCTCTTATTTTAAAGTTAAGGATTTTTTTTTGGCAGATATTTTTATAAATGCAAGTAATTTTAAGAATGTCAAATAAATGAGATAGTTCAAAATGATACAAATATTTATTCGACGTAATTATCATAATTGTTCAACTGTTTATCAGGTAATTAAATACATTTTATTGATGAAATTTATTTATAGGCAGTTCACTAACCGTCTTATAAATAGGAAGTTCAATGATGAAGGGTTAATTGCGTAATTTTTTACTTTTGGAAAAGAGAGGAGTAATTAATAATTTTTTTAAATTCTACAAACTTCAAATGTTTAGAGTTTTGTTACTTTTAAATACATAATAAATACGCATTTTTAATAGATCAAAATGAAATTATAGCGTAAATGCACGATATATGATAAATAAAATGACTGTTATTAAACTAAAATTCAGGATATCAGCTCCTACAATGTGCATGTACAGGTTCGAACTTGTTTGTAAATTTTTATGTTAACATTTAGAATAGGTATACATTATTCATTCAATTCAGAAGATAAATTATCATGACAATATGTTTACTAAGGCTTAAATATTTTTTTATACTTTTTGGTGAGCAATTTTTTATACAAAATCGTATTAGACTGTCCCGTTTTTGGGTTAACATTTTCTTTTTTCTGCATAAATAACTTATCTGCTGGGAACAATAAAAAATGACTCTATCAAGGATTGAGTTTGTTCATGCCATTTTCGGCGCCATTTTATTAAGAAAAAAGAAAAATATTTTTGTATAAATATAGACTATTTATCTAAATATGATGATGCTTTGAGTATAAAAATATAATATGATATTGTCCTGAAAATCTGTGGGCGTGAGTTTGAATCTAAAAAAAGTATGCGTCATTTGCTTGAATTTATGCATTTGACGTTATTTTAATTAACTGAAATTTTGTTTTATGGCAAAACTGACATACACTACCCAATAATCTCAAGAGTGTGTGAATGAATTGCCATCAGCTGTTAATACCGGTGGTAAGTAATATTCTTCTCACCAGCCTTTACATCAATATCACCTCTATGCTAAATCATTCACTACTAAAATTGATCCAACTACCGACTTCCGTGTTCCCTCGTTTGATCTTATATTTATGAAAGATGCAGACTCCAATCCATTGACATAATTATGGTCTTTGGGATGTTATAGAATATTTTATAGAATAATTTATATACAACTGGGGTGTAAAATATCCCATTTTCTTAACGGAGAGTTAAAAAGGAGTATTTGCGCAGGAGAAAAAATATTAACCCACAAATGGAACAGTTTAATATATGTATATTGTATATTCATAAAACACGATATAAAAGTAATGTGGTTCAAACCTACATTATATGTTGGTAGGTAGAATGGATAAATGGAATAAATGGTTTGAAAAGAGTATTAAATCTTTTTTTTCCTCATTGATTTATTACAAATTAAAAAAAAAAAAATGTTTACATATTTATGTTGATTTTTTTTTTTTGAAATTGCAACTGAAAATGTTAAAGTAGGGGAGACCGGAAAGAGTTGCTACATCCCTTCTCCAAACAATAACAACAAAAAAATTACATATCGTAAAAAAATTGGATAATATTTTTTTTTTTTTTTATGGTAAAGTAGTTTGTTCTTTATCGATAAATATTTTTGTAATAGCTGAGTATGTTTTTACTGTGACATAAATCAGTTGAGTGATTGACACTTTTATTATCAGTTGATATAATTTTTCAATGCTTACTTATTGAGGAGAACTTGTAACGCTTAATACGATATCTACAACAGGTGCTGAATTGTTAATTCCTCTACATCTTTATATATATAATACAGTTTGTGTATCTTTTATGGGTACCAACACTGTTAGGTCTAAGAGGCTGACGCCTTGCAGGGGTGCCTATTTGGACCAAGTCAGGCTAAGATGGGAGTTCCGAATTTGGGGAAGGGTCAAATAAAGGGGCTTATTATATACCCAAACACAAAAATTATTTTTGGAGCTCTAGGAGACTTGATAGGGGGAATGTTATTTATCAAGAAATGAGTGGCTTCTTTTAAATTTATTTCAAATAAAAAAAATATATATGGGCAAACAAAAGACTGTGGTGAGGAGCAAAAAAATGGATTTTCAACTCAATATTGGATTCGTAAATTAAATAAAGTTTCTAGAAATTTGTCTGGAAATTCGTTTCTATATAAGTTTGACACATTAAATAGAATATTTTCAATTTCCGAAACTTTTTATTACATAATTTTTCAATATTTTGCAAAAATGAACCCGTTAAAGATGATTATTTTTTCGACGACATTATTCTACATAACTTTCTGGGATATTCAAGAACGAAAAAAAATCTTGGTAGGTTTGTGTTTCTCTTTTCAATGCCAATAAATATTATTTACTACTTTTTTTACAAAATTATTCCTTAACAGGTTTTTCTAAATTTCTTTGCAATTTTCGGTTTGGCAATTTTTAGTCTAAAATAAAAGATGCACTTCTCTTCTATGCAAATTTATTCATGTTGGTTTGTTATTTGAATTTGATAACACATTTTTATGATAAAACATTTATTAGTATATACAGGCGTTACATTATAATACCTGAAAGAATACCTTAATACTCACCTGCACCGAAGGGATCTAAACATTAAAAAGAAATACCAGTAGTTTTGATTTCATGTTCCCTCCTTGGCCAGAGTAACGTTGGGTAACCCTTTGATAGTTATTTACATCAAGCTAGCTTATTAGTTCGGGAGAGTGAACTACCGGCAGCAAACTTGCCAACGGAAACGTTGTTGTATTAGCAAATTTTAGTATAGTTTTGGATGTCATGGCAACAGCTACTCCAGATAACTAGAAAATTGATACTGATACGTGGTCTATAATATAAATCGTATTTACGTTTCATTACGCCTAATTTAATAACAGCATGAGTAATTTCAATTATCATATATATTTATACAATGACGCAATCTTTTTACTTTCAAATTACTTAATTATTATGTATTTAATATCAATATACAGGGCGTTAAGATCAAATCGGTCCATGAGTGCACCAGCAATTTTCTTATGATGCAGTTTTTTGATGGGGTCCTTTTTTTGCCGGGATAAATGATGTTTTATCAGCAAATTTTAGTGAAATTTTTGGGCATCATGGAGACAGCTGCTCCAATTATTAAGAAGATTTTATTTATAGATGATGAACGGTTATGCACCGTGATGATGATTTTTACCACAACAACATGGAGTTTTCAAATAGCGAGAGTTAAATGTGACCAAATTCGGATCGTGCAAAAAATATGAAAGGTCCTTCCGGAGACTGATGTACCCAGATCAGTGTTCATCGGCCACGAAAAAGTAGATCAGGAAAGTACCACGAATGTCAGGAAAAGCAAATGCATCCAAAAATTTCAATCCATGATCGATGATGACCCATCCAGAAGCTTCAGCTTTATTGCTGAGGAGTTGGTGACCAGAAAACGGACCGTAAGAGCCTACGTTTTGGAAGACCTAAGATGCACCTTGTCATATTTCAGACAGTTTGAGAGAAAAATGTAGTTCTCAACAGTCAAGATATTAATCCGACGAATTATTTTGTTTGGTAATGCTTTAAATCTAAAACTAGTCAATGTCCAACATGCCAAGGAACTGCCTTGTCTGCTTCACCTTCTGGCCCCGATACAGGATGTTATTGATGCTGGAGATAAATACATCAAATGAACTCATTCATATGTAAAATTCAAAAAAAGTTTGAAGTAAATCCGCCGTAAAGCGTAGCCTCAGTGACAGTTAAAGATTAAATGAGCCGATTTGATGTGAAAACTCTGTAACTGTGTGCACTTGCACTCAACTTTATCCTGGACAATTATCCTTACATTGGTTATTCTTTGTATTATTTAATGTAATTACAGATTACATCAAGCATGTTTTCTAGCAAGAGCAGGATTCTGAAGAGTTTTTTGAGAGTCTATTTCAACAATATAAGATACAAATATGTGATTTTTAGCAATATGTGTAGTAAGAAAAATCTTTTTTTTTTCAATAGAAGCTTTAGTAGTGTGCATCTTGCATTCTATAAATGTGATCGGTGTACGCTAAATATTGATAAAAAGATAAGATTTCGTACTAAACAACTGATTAAACATGTTTTTGATTATTTGACTCAGGTTTGTTTGACATGCACCAAAGCTGGAGACCACCAAAATGGCAATGCCCCATATTTCACAGATTTGCTTTAACAAAGATGAAAATGAGAATATTATTTGTGGTCTTGATACTGTAACAGTCTATCAGACATAATTTTGGTTTTGTCAATTCTGTTTCATTAATACTGATATCAATGATACAAAGTCAATTGTCGAAACTGTGGATAAAATAACAGAAATCGTCGAGTCCGACCGTCATATAAACACTGTTTTAGTTACCAAGGATATAAACAATAATGAAATATATATTCAACACCTTATATAAATCATAATATCTAACTTTATCCTAATACATTCATCCTTAAATCCTCTTTAAATATGTTCAAACAATAGCAAACATATTTTGGTACAGTCACGTAATCAGATGTATATACTTGAAGGCGTACTCCAAATTCTAGGTTCGTACCGGGACGGAACTATGATTTTTTAAAAATAAAAACCTTAAATTTGAAACAATTTTTTTTTTTAGAAAGTACAATCAATTTATATTTATGTACGAACATTTAAAAATAAACATTTGTTTAGAATAGTTTTGAATGCAGGCTTTCTTCTCTATTTTTAATAGAATAAAGTTAACATTATATTTATATTTTCTATCATATATTAGAAGACATACAGTTGAGGAAAAAATTATTGGACCCTTTGCCGATCTTGTAAGTTTGCCCTACTGATAAAGAATTTAGGTCCAGATACTCTCTAGGTCATTCCATGGCCTTAATGTGCTTCTTTTTAAGTCACTCCTTTCTGACTTTTGACATATTTTTTTGGGTCAATGGCATGCTAAAATACATGCCATACAACCCATATTCAGTGCCTTGCACTTATGGAAAGAGGTTATCGCCCAAGGTTTACCTTAATTGCAGTGAAACGCTCAAAAAAAAAAAAATAATGTTTTCAGCCCTATGCTTGACGGTGGGGATCGTGATTTCGAGGCTATAGAGTGGGGACTCAAAATTTGCAGAATTATTAAATTCCATTTTATCACTGTAATTTTTAATTACAAAATTTAATTACGCAGGAAAGCGACAGATTAATCAAAAATATACAAGTTTAGTTTTTATTGCATGTCCATATGTGTAGAAATGTCGAGCCAACAACCGAAAAGAAAACACGTGTGTTTTGTTCTCCGTGCCGGTGTTAGTGACGAGAGGGCACCAGAGACCGTAAGTAGTTCCTGCATCCGAGCATCAAAAAGTCAATTACAGCCCCATAAGGCCACTAAGAACCAAAATTTCTGCAACAATAATAAAGAGCATTCAATCTGTTCGTTGCCGTGTAAAGGCTGTTGTTGGCTGTGAAGGATGGTGACATACGGAAACTAATAAAAAAGTTAAACATTGTTTTTAAACATTTCCTAAATTACTTTGAGTTGTCTATTATTTGTTCCATAAAAATCCCTTGTTCGTAATTTACCATGCTAATATTTGGGTCCCCTGTCTGTACATTTATTTGTAATTATAATGTATCTCACTGTTTAAATAAAGTAACCATTAAAATTATAGACTGTTGGTTTATTTGTCAGTAGGCAAACTTACATAATATGAAACGGATCAAATCCTGATATCTGTCACGGAATGTGGTATGATGTGTTAAAATTATGGTAGTCTACCTTTGAGCCTAAAAACAAAAAGTGTTACACATTTACCATGGTCTTCCCTAAAATATAGTAGAATCTGTACATACAACTCTGATGAAAGCTCACTTTAAAAAATAGAAAAGAAAAGATATAAGCGCAAAGGGGAAAATTATACAACATACTACTCCGTTATTTTCTCCACCGTACGCTTCCCAAATAAAAAAAAATAGTAGAACATACACTTTGTGTAAAGAAAAGAAAAGTATAGAAGGACCAGTCTTTCCAAGGAACCTATAGAAGACACTCCCTTGGTTGTAACATTATAGAAATTTATGTTCATAAACATATGTAGTGAAGAGTTCATTTACTTGTTTGTGAATAAAAAAGTTATAGATATATTGTTTCTTTGTTAAGGAAGAAAATATGTTCTTGTATTAAGTTGATAAGTAAGATAATTTTTTTCTTATTAGGTAAAGGGTTATCCAATTGCTACTTTGTCAAATAGACGAGTTATAGACACATATATATTGCTCTCAACCAGAGTTCTGCAAGATATGATTTAGTCCCGAAAAACCCAAGATTATTTAATGACATTCGAAAAAATATTAATATGTTATTCTTCTTTTTTAAGTTATGTAAAAAGGTAAACAAAAAATATTGAAATAAAATGTACCGAATTTATTTTGCTTTAATTATTGCTGTGTCAATCAATAAATAGGACTGAAGACTACAGTCCCGTCATGTTCATTCACGGTCTGTTTCTGTTCAGATCTGCATATCAGTCCTAAAACGGATATACTTTGGTCTTTGATGACGTCACTCAATGTTATTGCTTCTCTTTTAATCAGTTCTATTACTGACGGTACGAAGGTGACGATGTAACAAATCCATACGCATTATGTTATATTCCTGACACAGTATACGCTCTGAGATAAATTAACACTAGTAAAAAATAGGCCTTGAATTTAGATGTTGTGATACTGATTGCTTTTACCTTCATTACATAAAAGTTATAATTATAACCTAAAATGTATGTTTCTGTGTCATTCAGAGAGTAACATTACTAACTAGTACGTACTAATAAGATTTGATAGCTAAATCAATAAAGTAACAAATCTTAAGTTACTAATTAAATATGTATTTTCTTAAGGTGTATTTTTTTATTATGAAGTAGTGTGTCCCAAATTTATAGCATACTATAGTTTTTATCATTGTGATCTAAATTGGCGAATTTATTTTATTTCGAAAGAAAAGCTCGATTTTTAGTCATTTCTTCGATCCAAAAAAAAAATACATTAATAACACGAGGGGTTGGGAAATTTTGTACAAATGAAAACAATAATCGAGTTTATCTACAAGCGTAGAGTCCAGAATTGATCCCCATTTTTATCTGAGTCATCTGAATTCTGAAATATCTGGGATATAGTAATTCGGAACCATTATCGTTCAGAGTCATTTTCCCCCTCTAAAACAATCTCCAAATTTAAAAAAAAGATTAATAAAACTTGTGTAAAAGTGTTATTGATTATTTTTATTTTATTTCTGCTTTAAACTCGATATATTTCCAATTTTAGGCTGAAAAATGATACAAGACAACACTTATCTTAAGACACTTGTAACTTATTCATAATAAATAATGAGAATTATCATAGCTTATATTTTAGAGAGAGTATAATTAAAAAAGATCAATTTAAAAAATTTGCATCTCCTTGGATTTTTGTTCCATTTTGGAGTGAGTGATCCTATTTCTTGTGGGGGTGTACTAGCAAATAGTCAACATTATCATCATAATTTTCCCAATTTTAAATCTAGTTTCATGACCTCATCCATCGTAAAATAAAGATCAAGACAATCGAAGCAAGATGCTTTCTAACTTGATCATCATCTCAAAAGATATTCGAATTTGGATTCCAAATTCCACGAGGAACAACAGGAGGATAATTGATCCGAGGAAAACTACCCGGTATCATAAGAGTGTGTAAAATGGACTCCCTCCTTATGAATAAGATACCAGGATCGTAAGAATAAAGTGATAAATCCACGATGAGTAGATAATTTTAATCATTCAAATTGGGATCACTTAAAAATTAAAAAATGCTACAAAATTCTTTGGAGATTTTTTTAAATTTTTTTTTTTAAAATCATACATTGAATATTTTTATAATATAACCTATGATATTTTTCATCACTATATATGATGAATAAGCTATTAGAGTATAAAAAATAGTTTCATTTTTCGGTCTAAAAATGGAAATATATCAAGTTTAATTCAAGATACAAAGTCAATAAAATGCCTTTTTAATCATAAAGAAAACTTAACATAAGTTTCAATAATTCTACTTTTAAATTGGAAATTATTTTCATTATTAAAAAATGACTCTGAACTCCAGATATCTCAGAATTCAGATGACTGAGATAAAAATTGAATCAATTTTGTATTCTGCGCTCAAAGATAAGTTTTTTTTTCTTGAATTCATTTGTACAAAATGAATGTTCCCTTGTGTAAGTAACTAAAATATTGTTTGAATAAAAAAACCTCTAATGGGGTTCCTTTAATTTATGTCTTGCAAAGCGAAAAATATCACTAAATATTCTAAATTTTGGTTAGAAAGATTACCTTTATGTTTCTTGAGGTAAAAGCAATAAGAGACACATAATCTTAATCTAATTGCAAAAAAGACACTAATTTTCAATCTACAAATATGTAAGAAATGTTTAAAAACCATTTATGGTAGCCAATTGCGCTAGCTTATTCGTATCAACTAATCAAAATCATGTTCTTATTTACGTTATAAGAAAATACTTTAAATTTAAGTTTTGATTAGTTATTATTCGTTAGATTCTGTATCTTAGTGCATAAATAAACAATTACTATATTAATGATTATTATTGTATCATTAGAGAGGTGTATACAAACCTGAAGTCCCAGATGACAGTGCTCAGAGTATTTATTAATTAGTGCTACCGATAGGTAAGCAATACAAACGCGAAACAAGGTCACAATATGTATTTATGACGTCATTTCGGTTCCTTTTTTCGTATTAGATACCAGGATTTTTACTACTCATAAAAATGGAGGGAGTATTTTGAAGTACTCCCTGCCTTAGTTTTGATATTGTATGTAAGTTGAACAATGAATATGACAAGAACAGGGAATGAGGAAAAATAAATGATTACATTTCTCTAGAACAGTAGACATATATCAGGGGTGTCCACAGAAATATTTATATATATATATATTTTTTAGAGGGGGGAGGGGGAAAATAGGGTGTTATTTTTTAAAAAAAATCTGAAAAATTAATATATTTCGTAGAATTTTTTTCAAAAATCCACAACTATTCATTAAAAATTATATTTTTTGGAAAAAAAATGCAAAAATCCACCATTGTTAACAAAAAATTAAATATTTTTGAAAAAAATTCAAAAATCCACCCCTGTTAACAAAAAAATTCAATTTTTTGTTAAAAATTTCAAATATATATAATTTTGGGGAAAAAAAATATTAATATAAAGTTTTTTCCTAAAAATTTGAAAAATTCAGAGTTATTCACCTAAAAATATTTTTAGAAAAAATTTGAAAAATTAAATTTTTTAAATATTGCATTTTCTAATAAAAAGAAAAACATCCTTAATTTGGGGGGGGGGGACTACAGCCCCTCCAGCCCACCCCTCCAAAAGCAAACGCCCCTGTATATATATAGTCATTTTTTATGTACAAGAAACTAGAATATATTGCGATATTAAATTATAAATATTTATTCCTAAAGTAATTCTACATAGCAAAAATTCTTAATCAGAGAAGAAAATCATTCGGTCACCATGATGTTTAAGGTAATCAAGAAGATTTCTACAGAGTTTTATACGGATTGGCGATAGTTTTGATCCAATAATTGCCTCTCCTCAAACATCTTTGAAATTCGCTCAGCAGCCTTGCCCACCATTGACACAGTATTCTTACAAAAATATAGCCACTCAGTGAAAAAAAAAGAGCCAAATTTGTCTAATGTAGTTCAAAATCAGATAATTTGGCAATAATAGATGGAGAAAGTACGGTAATTGTACGATGAAAACAACACAGAAACCAAACATGAACTGTCTAAATATGCTTTTCACCCTGTTATTTCAGTGTTGTGTCAGTACTAATTTAAGAAATGAAAATTGCAGACCTGCCCAGTTCAGCCTTGATCTGATCCATTTTAATCCTGCATACCAGTCTGAAAGCCTATACAGTTCGGTACTTGATGACATCACTCAATTTTATATCTTCTTTTTTTAATCAGTTCTAGTACTGACAATCCTAAGATTGGTCTGGACTGTACCAAACAAACAAGGATTGACACAACACTAGTTACATATAATATTCACTTTGTCTCAAAATAAATAAACGACACCATAGCATTGGGTCCTTGATCCCATTTGGAGTCGAGACCCACAGGTTCTAAACCACTACTCTGTAATAAGTTGTCTGCCTAATGATGTAAAGATTATACCCGCAATGTCTACCTAATGTTTTCATTTTTTTTAACTCACCAAATACTATTTTAGGGGGGATTTTTAAATTTTTTCTATCAAATATCTTCATATTTATTTTAAAAATTTAAGTCTTTCTTAAACTCCGCCTCCCCCTAATGTACATATGTTTAATCCTTGCATCTGTTTATTCTTTAGAAAGCCATTAATGTATTGCGAATAGATACCTTTTGTTTGATTATAATCAAAATAGATAGAGGGAGGTATTTAATCGACCTATCTTTGTAAGTACATGTTCGATATTACCTAATATCCTTTTGTCTTCCTAAAATTATTCTGATGATCAATGTGTTAACTCATGCGTTCATCAAATTATGGATTGTGGTTATTAGGCACGTAGGTAAATAGATAATTCTAAAAGATAGATACACTCAAGTACAAAGAATTGGTACACGTAATATAATATATAAATATAAAACTTGTACTCTAATCTTATTTTTCAAGTGTTAACCCTCTAGAAAAAGGCTGATATTACAAATTATATAAGATAATTAGGATATATAAGAATATTTTTATTGATTTTTCGTCACTCACAAAACGGGCAATAGGGAAATTTAATGGGCTATATAGCAGCTGAAAAAAAAACTAACTGCTTTTCTGTAGGATCTGTTTATTTTGATTAAATAAAAATCATTTTTGAAAAAATAACAGGGAACTTAAAGTGAAATCAAACTAAATAAAACATTGGAAAACTTTTTAGTAGAAATGTAGAAGAAAGATTATCTTTGACACTTTTCCTGAAGGCTCGTTTACATCAATTGCTTGAATGTATTTGTGAATATATTCAAATCATACATTTAATTTATACAAGTGTTGCTCTTCGATAGACCGGTACTGTTATGATATAAGGAAAGTGACCCCTTTAAAACGTTATTATATTTTGCAAATCCTAAGCATATTTTCGATATTTAAAAAAAAGACACCAAAATCAATATGGCAACCTTCTCCGAATGTTTAGGATAAGAATAGCTGAGCTGTCATAAAATTTCATTTGATCAGTAAGAAACAGATATGACGGATGGGGAAGAATGAAAATACCCAAGGGTATAGGCACTAACTACTCCGTTGCCGATTCTCAATTCTAGTTCAAGTCCAACAAGGACTTACACTTGTAGCTCCTCAACAAATCCTCAATGTTCTCTTCGTAATTTATGAGCACACTCACACTTATTTGCATTATACTTAAATTTTCTCTACTCAAAATTTGATAACTATAATAATAGCTCTGGAAATTAAAAGAAATATACTGTTGCCAACTAGAAAACACTTGCTTTCTAAAATGTATTTAGAATTTACAAATCTAGTTATATTGATACATTGACATTGGAACTGTCACACGTTATTTTTTTAAAACTTTTAACTCAAGTGGCGAATGTTTTACCAAAGTAATAATGAACACAATATCTTTTTTTGGCTAGGGGAATTGAGTATAATTGAATACCTATAAATATAAAAGAGAGATTGTGTGTGTGCAGATATCCTTTATACGTTCCCAGACCGTTAAACTTAAGGGGATGAAGTTACGCATAGGTCCCTCTTTTGAGCTCGGACGTGCTAAGACGGGTATGTAATTTTTTTTTTTTTTTTTTTTTTTTTTTTTTGGGGGGCTAATTTAAGGGGGACTTATGCTATGCCCAAAACATAAAAACTATTTTTTGCAGCTTATGGATTTGAGTTACTTATTAAAAAGAAATTGGTGTTTCAAACAACAAATATACGAATAACTACGTTTTCTAAATTTATTCAAAATCAAAAACGTTAGGGGAAAAAAAAAAAAAGAAAGCGGTGAAAATTGAAAATTCGTTTATTTCAGGTTAAAAAAAATGAACTTTCAATGAAATATGGAATTAGTAAATAGTATAAAGTTTTTAGAAATTTGTCTGGAGGTTGGTTTGCATATAAATTTGCTAAATAAAAATTGATGTTTAACTGAAATATCTGTCATTCTCCAAATAATTTTTCAATTTTTTTCATTTTTTCCTCAAACGTCAATTTTCAATATTTTTAAACGAGATGCCATAAAACGATACATTTCGGACATAAAATTCAATACTCAAATTGTAGAGTGGAAATATTTTCAATTTCCGGAACATTTTGTTAAATAATTTTTGCAATATTTGCAAAAATGAACCAGTTATTGAGGGTCATTTTTTCAACAACAGTATACTTCATAACTTTTTTTTTTGCAAGTACGAAAAAAATATTGGTAGGCTTGTGTTTCATTTACAATTCCAATAAATGCTATTATCTATTCTTTTTTGCAAAGTTAGTGCAAAAAAAGTTTTTTTGCAATTTAATTCGAGATTTACTATTAGCGGATTTTTAAGCAAATAGAAAATGGACATCTCATCTAGACAATTTTTAGATGCATATATGTTGGTATGTTATTTGAAGTTTATAACACTCGGGGGGGAAGTTACTATGATAATACATTTTAGAAAACCTTACTTAACCGGATTGATATAGTCTGAAAAACCCAAGAGAAATAGAATTAGAGTTACCAGAATCTTTTTCGACAACAACGAAACATTCATATTATAATTATTAGTATATAGAAGTATTTTCTGCATATTTTTTTATTTTCTTAATTAATTAATTAAAGAGACGGCATGGATATAATTATGCCCCCGTATTTGTTAAGGGAAATAACGTCTGAACCTACAATATTTTTTAATATCTTTTAAATTGATTAATGAAATGAAAAGTTAATGAGGAAAAAACATACATATATTATAAAATATTCGAGGTAAATTAAGACAGTTTTAGAATTCAAACACATTGCTTTTTGTTTCTGAATGTTCATCCCAAATAGTCTAAGTACAAGTAACATAGTTTTTCCTGGTCTTATGGCGAATTTGTTTCTGATCTCGGGAAATATAACAGTTGCCTAGAAAGTGTTAGCTCCACGAGTTCCATGAAGTACTCTTCGCTAAGATACACCCCCTTCTAGATCATATGGTATGATAGTGTGCTCCCCTAAGATCATTTCCACTGCAGCTTGAAGATAACGGTTCTTCATAACCCTCCGGGTCCTAAAACCAAATGCCTTTTTTACATTTACTAATTGATTGAATAGCACCCTTCAAAAGGCTATTTTGTCTTTCCACTCACATAAAAAAAAGACATGTAAAGAAAATATAAGTGTTAATTAATATAAGGAATAAAGAACAGCTGCTGAGTCAATAGTATTTTTCTTTTGTAATATATTATGTAGGGAGAATCAAATAAATATTACTTCCATTATTTGGATATATTCTGTTCAATTATTAGTATTATTCTTTATCTTTATGATTTATTATGAAATAGATGATAGAGTCGGGGAAAAGTTCCTATCTAACCATTTATACACAAGTCCCAAGAAAATTGTCAAGTATTTACTCACACACTCATGTAAAATTAAGTATTAGTCGTTTTATTTGAGTTTAGTTCGAGTATAAGGTCCTTTTTATCAGATAGAGTTGTACCGATTAGTAATAGTTGGACTTTTAATTGGTACAATTAATACATCTGACATTGGAAATTGAAGGCAATATATATATTAAAGTTATATGCCCTTCTCTAGGAGCAACCGAGTATCAAAATCACCCTCATTGAGGTTAGGCGAATAAGTTCTTCCTAGAGCCTTGTCCTTCTGAACTACTACGCTCTATGTATATCTTTTTAGAGACTAATACTTTAAACTAGTGATGAGACGATTAATCGGAATCGTAGAATCGAGTATTTTTTCTGGAACGGAATCGATAAAATAATGTTTACTTTCCAGTTCCAATTCTTATTTATTGCTGGTATTAAACTATTTATTTTTTTGTTGGTTATATAAAAAAAAAAAAAAAAATAGACCTCATCCCAATTATGGAGATTTTATTTTTTAATAGAAAATTTAATATTTATAATTTTTTTTTCAAAAAACAACAAATATTCGATTTTTAATTTCCTTTTTCAATTTTTTTTCAAAAAATTTAATTTTCTGTGAATAACTATGTATTATTGAATTTTTTTTTTCAAAGAAATTGCAGATTTGAATTTTTTTTTCGAAAATTTTTATTTTTTGTTTATGAAATTTTTCTCTAAAAATTTAATTTTTAAAAATAGCTGTGGATCTTTGTATTTTTTTTTGGGGAATACCCATAGGTTTTTGAGGTTTTCCGGGAATTATAGTTAATTTTGAAAAAAAATTAAATAACAAATTGTTTATTTGAATTTTTGTTTAAAAAAAACTGAATTCTTCAATTTTTTTTTTAAACCAAGCACCCCTCCCCAAAAATAAATAAATATATATATATATAATCCTGGTGACGCCCCTGATAGTAAAATTGTATTTGTAACTATTATTTAAAATATTTATGAATCAGAATCGGATTCTTCAAGGGAATTTTTATTAGAATCGTATAGTAATCGGAATCGTATTCTTCATGGGGAATTTTTATTAGAATCGCATAGTAATCGGCATCAGGCTTTTTTTTTTGTTTGTCCTATAATTACTTTAAACCCTTCACTTTATTGTACATTTTTTAGATGTATAATCTCAACACTGAAACCCAAGCTATGTCGAATGTTATTAATGTGTGCTTTCTTTCAGCACACATTCAACTAGTGATGTGACAGAAGAGCAATTCTGGGTGAGGTCAAAAAACCTCATATTATACATGTCAGATGATTTGGTCCCGGGTCTGTAATATGAGACGGACTGAAGAAGCTGTTCTTATTTTATGGTTTCATCCTAAAGCAGCTTTTATTTAACCTCCTTGAAAATATATCTATGAGAACGAAATAAGAATTCCTTCCATATGAAATGTGTATTTTAAAGTAGTTTAATGCGTTAAAGTATAACTCTCCGTTTCCACCCTGTGGGTGTTTATCCACCCAAAAGACTAAAATATCCTTTAATATATTGTGTGTATCCTATTTTTGCTCAATCTTCTCAGTAAATTATTATTATGTCATCGTTATATCATCACTGGGTTTCTAATTATTATCAAATTCTGAAGTTAATTATCAAGGTTTCGAAGAATGTTGTTATGGGATCTTATTATTTGTGTTTACACCAAATATGAGTATCACAAAGGAGATGTAAAGAAGAATGACGTTTTATTCTATATAAAACCAGTCTTTATTTATAGAAATTATTCTATTTTGTTTACCAAAAGAAAATTTTATTTTTTCAAAACTACTATTTTAGATTATGTATTTAACGTTATTAAATATGATGGTTCAAAAGTATTCAATTTATTGGCAGATTATTATAATATCTAGTAATAATAATTACAAGGTGAAAAAAACTATTCTATTTTAAATATATCCATTTTAATTTTGGGATGGCTCGACATCACAGGACAGTATTCTCATTAGGATTTGAAGGGAAATAACGGAGGTCTTATGAAATATAAGAATAATATTTTAAGAAATGGTGTCAAGTTAAAATCAAATTTGAAATCTATGACTGAGGATCAAGTCAAGCATCAAATATTTAGAACCAAGTGTCAAGCGATTTTTAAGGACAATAATAAGGGATGGAGCAACCGAGCTCAGTGGACAAAGCGATTGGGAGAAGTTATTCTCTTGAACTCAATATGTGTAAGTTTGATACTCCAAGGCTCTTAGAGAAAGAAATATATATTACAAGTGGTCCCAGAGTTATTATGGGTCAATGAATAGACAAATTTTGCTTTAATAATTTTGAAGATATTGAAGAACTCCCCTAATTAGTCTTAAGTTGAGCACACTCACACTTAAATACTTAACGCTTATATCAATTCATATGACGAGTTCTCTCCTCGAGAATAAGAAGGATGAAGAACTGATGAGCTACAAAATACCTTTGATTCTTGAGTGCTCATTAACAAAAACAGTGTCCATGTATATACTCTCATCGCTACATGCAAAAGCCTATTAGATTTAATTAATAAGTGTATTATATTATTTTTTAAATCATAAATATAAATAATATATACATCAGGGATCACTACATACAGTGCATCCTCTATATACGATCGATGCTACATGCTAAACCCCTCCAAGATCTACATTGACTACATTATTATGTCTTAGATCTAAAATGCCTTTATTCTGTTCGAAAATTCATACATACATTTTGTTATTAATATACATAGATGTATATGGACATCAAAGACGTCCTGGGTGAGATGGTGTAATTGTAGTACTATAATGTTTAATTTTACTTAATCAATGCATTTCTATCTGACCAAATAAAGGAATATTAAGGAAATAAAATAAGGAGCTTTTTTCATTTCTACACATAGACACTTTTTGCTGTTTTTATATGAATAACTTATGGCTTGTCGTTGAAATTTTAAGTCATATTCGATTTCAAAATGTGGGTTATCACACCTTTCATGTGTGTACACTGCAAACTTATACATCTGTATAATTATGTAATGGTCTAATGGTCAATTAGACTATTTGCATATAACTTTGCATATTATAATCTATGGTACAAACCTCAACAGTTCTTCCTTTCAAAATAACAAGTTCTGTGATTTAAAATGTGCCTTGTTCAATTTTAAGATTGCAAATGATACAATGCATGTCCTTTAGGAAGCACAAAAAATTTTCGTGGTTTTCCCCCTCCCCCAAACAAGAAACATTTCAAATCGCATAAAATCTCCATTTTTAAAAGGAGAACTTTGAAGTTTGAAGATTATAATATGCAGAGGTCCTTAAAATAAATTGCATGTATGGTGAACACACACGATACATTATATGGTAACTCACTGTAAGTCATTAGGGGTCATACTTATTTAGGACAGCTAAAAAAATCGTGGATACACCTTGCCTATTTATGACTCAAATAAGAAAATTAAATTTAAAACTAGATTGGACTCTCGTTAGAGCACAAAGGCCTCCGCCTAAAATTAAATATAGTTATGTATCTCAATTTGTTACAAAATTATGGTTAATTATGTATTTTTTACGTTTTTTGTTACCTTGACCAGTCAAAATTTGATAGTACCTTACTTTGACCTGTATAATTTTTGTACCAAATTTGATCAAATTTAATTTGTAACTTTGTTGTAAAAGTAAACATTTTTATAGGAATAGAATCAGATAATATTTTTTTTTAGATATGAGCCAGTCAGTTAATTAACCTATCGCTAGAATTAGTAGCGTTTAGATATAATAATATTTGCTAGAATTAGGAAAAAATGTTTCTTATTAAATTATATGATTCAAACTTGAAAAATTATACAAAGATATTCAAATAGATTCGTAAGTGTTTAAATGAACAAAACGTCAAGAAAAAATATAATAATTACAAAAATGTATAATTATTATTATTTGAAATATTAATAGAAGCAATGAGGATGTACCCCCATTATAGCATTTGGAACACACAAACTTCGCATTCCTCTTACACAATGCACATTAGAATCGTCTTAACTAAGAGATAGACCTAATTAGATTAATGTAATTGACATTTCACAACCTTTCACAGATGTTCTTCTCAAAAACAACAGAGGGTCTTTGTTTCTGTGCTCCATACTTGATTATGGTCTATTGTAAACTATATCGAAGACAAAGACATGGTAAATAAGGCAGAAATTGATTTTTTCTACCTTTCATGAATCGCATGCCTTGAGCATCAGAATTGTTGAATATAGAGACCCCCACTCTTTCCTTCTTCTAATTATAACTCCATAGAAAGTTTGTATTGCATCGAAGAGATCAACTCTTCAAAGGTCTTTATTATTTAATAAAAACACTATCAGGAATTGTCAGATTCACATACTTTTTTTCAACTCTGTTCCACCTTCTTGCCTTAGAGAATGGAGTAACTTCGACAACGTTGCTGGCCAAGTAATTGGGCTTATTATTATTTTTACACAATCCTTTTGACAAGATTTTTATTAAATTAAATATATGTAATAACAAAAATACGTACAATCAAGTTTCTGTTTTGAAGAAAATTTTGATACAGCTAGTCTAAAATTTCGTTAAAATTAAGATATTTCATATGAAAACAATACCTATTTATAAATGAAAAAACTTAATCTATTAGCAAGAGGTTATTTTTTTAACCAGCGCATTTCAAAATTAAATAAAAATGTACGAAATAAATGAAAATGGTTAAAAATAAATTTTGATCTAGGATCAAGGATTGAAATTAATACTTTATTTGTATTCCCATATTCCTGAAAGCCATAATTTTGAATTGAACAGCATTCTAGATTTGAGTTAGTATATTTTATGCTTATCCTTTTTAATTAATATTAGATAAACGTACTTTATTTGATAGACAAACTGAAATTAATTTATAAGTATTCTATGTAGATTGAAAAATTCATACTTGCTATGCAGTGGTAAATGAAGTAACCTATTACCTGTAATGGCTTAATTCAAGCAAGTCTTTTGTTGTGTAAATCCACAAAGTATTTATAATATTTTTCTATTAGAAAAGCTGACCCAAGTCTTATTTACAATGATTAAATAAATATTTTGAATAGCTAATATCAAAATATTTTCACCTAATGTGCTAATTCCTGAGTAAATTCGAGGATTATTAACGAAGCATTTAATCTTTTAAAATATTAATAGCTATATAATTTGCTTCCATTTACTTCCTCAAACACATAAAGAATATGACCTATTATAATAAGTACCTCTAATTAGCGTCTCTTCCAAAATGAATATGACAGCTTAATTCTTCTTTTTATGTACTACATTCTACCCAAACATTCTAAGCACCTATAACAACGTTTCCTTTTTGTTCAGTATCATATTTAAAGGTTTGATCTTATCTAGTGGTACAAATTTTATTATTTTCAATTGTTTAAGAGTATAATTTAAACGAAATTTTTGTGAGGGGATTAATTTAACAAAATCTGATTCGTAAAATAATGTTTGGCTCAATATGTGAGCCCTCTTCTCTAAATCCCTTGCAAACCTTGACTATGTCTTCAGACTCGGATTGGTACACTCCTTCTTGATGAAAGCTTCTAGAAACTGGACACTCCTGTGAGAAGTAGCACACAGCCTCTCTTCTGGACGTGCCTACATAGAGTAGTTCAAGGGTTTTACACCTGGAGAGGAGTATCCGGAAATTTGTCTCTCTTTCTTAGCCAGAAGTTCGATATAAGCCTCTGCTTTGAGCCACTCCTTCCTCTCCACAAAAATGGGAGGTCATACTTTGCTGTGGTGGCCACTGGATTTTCGTTCTGAACATATGTATCACAAAAACTGAGACATTGTCTGGATGTTCCATTGTGAGATAGCGGCTGTTATGTTTATTCACAGTTGCATCAACCGCCCAATATATATATATATTTTTTGGCCGTATAATATTCTTTCTCTTCCATTCTTCTTCATTCTTTTATGTTGGCACCAATGTCATTCTAGATAGGAAATAATGAAACGTGTATCACTAGATAAGATCAACACTGTATACAAAAATCATACCCATATTTTTGTTTTGGACGAAATAAACAGATTAAAGAAATACGTCAAGTTATTCAAATTTTTGAAATTTCAAAATTCATTGTTCTTTTTATTTCTGGCTATCGTCTAAAATTTTCAAAATAATTTAGTTGATAGTATAATATATTTTATACAACTTTTTATTTTGAATTCATTTAATCTAAGATAATTTGAAGCAAACGAACAATATAGTCAAACAATAAAATATAATATATATACTTTTTTTTTGAAGGGGTCTCACAATTTTTATGCTTTGTCATACGTCTTAACTATTAATGATACGTTTCAATTGGACAAAAAGCCGTCCTTTAAAACAATATATGTTAACTGACGTCATTATAGATGTCAGCCAACGATGTCATCATCTACAAAAACTTACTCAATTTTTGTACGAATAATTAATATTATAAAATTAGACCTAAATTAAGATTAATGACAAGTTATTCATGTGCTGAAAGTAATAAAAAAAACTAATTAAATAGATATGATAAAACTAAAAAAATATATTATCTACAAAGTTATGTGGTATTCTTCAGCTTGTTGTTTAAAAGATATATTATATGGATTATAAATATTGGTCATCTATGGAAAAAGATTATTCTTATCTTTAATTAATTAAATGTTCAATTGAAACATCATTTAAAAAAAAAAATTTTTAGATTAACTTGTATTAAAATATCAAATGGTAATATCTGTAGCACTCCCAGTTTGAAACACTAACTCCATGGAAATGTCTTTAACCAAAAACTTTTTGTTTTCAGTTAATAAAAATGTTGTATTCATGAAAAAGATATTATTGTAGGATGTGACTTCACATAGATTTTCTGATGCTGATGAAATAAAAAAGGGGTAATATTGTACAAACTGAATGAGTTTTATATATTTTATTTTTAAATTGAACAAGTACAAATTTTTCGATATAAGATTGAGTGACTGGGCCTTGTTTCAATCTAGACATTAGTAAAACTCATTGACAAAGCTCTAGACCATTATTAAACTAAGGTACTTTAGTTTAAATTACTGAATATGAAACTCTTGAGAGGGCGTTTTTCAGGGATAGATAACAGAAAATGGTCGTGAAAGAAGACCAATTTTAGGTTCCATATTAAGGGAAATTACAAACCCTTATGATTCAATAAGTTTATTACAATGATTATAGAGATATACCAAAGTAGGAATTTTATTTACATATTGTTAAAGTGATAAAAAAGGTGTTTTTAAAAAAAATTAAAAAACATCAGGTTTGAACATTTCGATGATAATCTTGTAATATCGGCCTGTTACCGATCTTTATCAAAGGGCTTATCTAATTGAATTAATGATATATTGGTCAAGCACTGATTTCTACAAAATTATTTTAACTTTTATGCTCTAAAAAATATTGATGTAAATACAAAATTATATACAGTTAAAAAAACATAATTGGGCAATTTGAAATTTACATCAACCATCACAGAATTTGATTATTTTTTGTAAAAAAGTCATATCTATTTTCTTTCAGTAGGTACAATTTTACCAAATATAATTTCAAGCATCAATAGGCAAATCTTTGAAATTTTGAGCTTAACCATTTTAAACATAAGTAAAACAATTCAAAAATCAAGTAAGGAACGTAATAGGTATATATATTTTTAATTCATTTTTTATATGAAAAAATGAAACTATTATTTTTTCACTTCTTTATTGGAATTCTTTAGCCTTTAAAAATGATCATCTATAAAATTTTACGCAATTACCTTGAATGGTTTTGAATTTATGGATGGAGAAACAACGAATATTTGTGAATACTTATTATAATGCATATGTATAAATTGTGCAGGAGTAGCTAATAGCAGAGTGTACGATGAGAAAATAATAAAATGAATTGGAAGTATGAACTGAAAAGAAAATAAACGGATTCGGAGTGTGAAGAAGAAAGAAAAGGGGTTAATCAATAAATTTCTGTGCTAGGTGGCGCCCAGATAGTCCAGATGTACCAATATATAATATTAGTTACCATATCATTTAACAATACTCTAAAGTATTTATAATTATACATTGAAATTATCAACAACGAGTTGGTAATTTAATTTACTTGCTTACTTTTTTTGTTTATTTATTGTTAACATAACTGGATATATAATTAGGTTCATTATTCCCAGCCAAAAGAACTAAGTATTTGAATATAAATGTTTGTAGAATTCATAGAATAAATTAATTAAGCGTCTAATAAATACAACGTTAGATTTGATGTTTTTGTCTATAGAATTAAATTTAAATCTGTAGCTTATAAACAGATGATATATATAGTATTAAGTAAAACTAATGAAAATTATCTAACGACAAATTTCGTAGAAATTTGGTGGCATTGTACCCTGAATTGTCCATTTGCCACATAGTTCAAAAATTGTTCTCATTTTATTAGTGGTTGATTGGTCGAAAAAATATAAAAAAAAACCTTATTATATGCAGCAGTCCTATTAATCCTGTCTTAATTAATAAAGCCAATCCAAGGACTGGTCTTTATTGGTCTTGTATGAATGATTAATAGTTGAAAGTCTATCATAAACTCTTTCATAGAGACAAGATACCCCAAGTTTAAAGTAGAATGTATGTAGGTATGTGACTAGAACGTATAATTTTCAAGTATTTTATGGTCTCATTAATAGATAAATAGGACCGTATGACGGAAAAACCGACGAATTGGTCCTTAAGACTGATGAATGGTGAAAAAGATCGGACCAATCAGAATAAAGATTAATATGTGGAGGGAGAAAGGTGAATAGGAATGCAGTTCTAGGACCCCCGCAACACTAATACATATATACCTATACATAATTTGGTATTAATTTATGTCCTGGACCATCTTTCTTTATTTAATTTATAATAGGTATTACTAAATGACTATTTGTTATATATATGTTTACATTTTAAGGAGTTAGGAATTAAACATTACGGTTTAAGCTATTTTTGTACATAGCGTTCGGTAATTTTGCCTTAAACTATTTTGTCTCTGGACATTTTGTATTAGGACAGTTGCCCTTTAAAAAGATTGTCCATAAGGATATTACGACTTAATATGTAGAATAAAGGAGATTTATTTGTCGTTTTGATTAAACTTAATGTTCCATTGGAATTTTTTAATAAAATATGTTATTTGTATTACTGAAAAAAGCATTAAATGGTTTTTTTCTCTTGGAAAAATGATTGAATCATGCCCAAAAATTTCTTTATATAATCTAAAAATATCTCCCTATGTAAGGAATTCGAAATTAGGTAATAAATTAATATGATAAGAAAAACAAAAATTAATAAAAACACAGTAACGATTCGAATAGAAGGAATACTAATCACTTCTATTTTAGTAATTATCCTTTAACATGATAAATTATTCATGCTACAAAATTCTCATGAATTGACGATCAAGCATAATATGAGACAAGAGAATAATTTACTAATATAAAATAAACATTTAATACATTTTATAGTAATAAATATTGCATATTTTGATTTACAAAATTTAAAGGGTACATCAATTTCAGTAAAAAATAAACTATAACAAAGTATAAACTTCATTTATTTGTATATTAAGACGAAATATCCTTGAGGCAAAATATTTTAAGGCAAAACTACTGGGCATTATTTAAGGTATATAATAAAATGTACGATTGAGATTGCCCACAGGGAAATTACTATCCGCCGATAATTATTTTCTGCAGAATATTGCCTGCAACTATACTACATTTATAGTGATTCATCTACCAATTTATCTCATCTACAGATATGTCTGGCCCATCTAAGAATTCCTCGATAGTTTTCCCATCTGGAGATGGGTGACACTAAAAAAAACCCTCATAATTTCCACATGTTGCACCCTAGGCTCATGGTATTTCTGAAGAATAAACGTGTGATCTCATGGCAGATTAACAACCACCACCTCTTTAATGTCCATACATAACCTTTCTAATTTCCCAATAATTTAAAAAAAAGGCAGCTTCCATCGCCACAGTCCATGCTCCACGGTTTTTCTGATTTTTTAAAACGCAGTGCATAAATAAGTATTTGTAGGACACAGTCATAATAATGGTGATATTTTCAGCTCTGGCCGTTGTATCACCTGAAGATGTGATAGATATATTTTTAGATGAGAAAGCTATCTACGGGTCTTTAAATGGGTCATTCCCATATTTAGATTGAAATATTTCTTATGTCAATTTTTCCATGACACTATTCTGGTGGGCAATCCTCGTACAGTTATCATGAAATATATATATATATAAAACTATTCTAGGGAATAATGAACAAACAAATTGTACTTTAAAATTAATTAATTAAGGAAGAAAAAAATCATTTTAGTTCTTGTCTATAATATGTACTAAGTTAAAATTATTATTAAGGTAACCAATTTGCATTCTAGTCGGTTGTTAAAAATTGATCTTTAATTATATTTTTTTAAATGTAATGAATGTTTCCAATTTCTCTAGATTCTTATGGTATAATAATCCAAAGGTGTTGTTTGGGTCCAGTCTATTCTGTGTTTGATCATTAAATATAACTGAATTATAATGATAAGGATAAACACATAAATGACTTAACAAAAGATCGAGTTTTTCTATTGCATGTTTAAAAGTGCACCTGAACTAGAATGGACTGAACGGTCATAGACAAGGACTGAAACAACGCAACAAATATAACTTTGATTAATAATGTTTGAGTGCAATCATTTTTTTATTTATAAATAGTATATCGAACTTTTTTGGAGTAAAAATCTTGTTTATATTTGTTTAACGATAAGCATGGATCACACTTGTAAAATGCAATAATTGAACCAATAAAGATTTAATTTTGATACTTTTATCCATAATTAAAAAAAAACATAACATCTTTTTCTAGCTGCTGTTCACTTTTAATTAAATATATTGCTTTTCCCCAAAAAGAGTCATGCATTTTAAAACTTATAATATATCCATACATAATATGGGTATGTAACAACACATTAATAACTACCATAAAACCATTCTTAATGAATGTTTATGACAAGTTAAATTTATCATATAATTTAAATTATGCGATGATAAAAATAAAATAAATAGCAGTGCATTTATGAGTACGAGTACAAATGTAAATATAATTATATATAATATGTCTTTACTTACACTTAATTGAAAATATATTCAATTTTTACCAAGAAAATAAATAGCTATTTCCAAGATATTAGGAACATACAAAAGAAATTTCTTTAAAAAATATATCCACAAAATGGCTTGTCGTCAATAAAATGTATTAATACCGTGCGTTGTAAGGAAGTTGGAACCACTCCCTTTAACTTTTATACCAGGAGGTTGTGTAAACTAATTTTAAAGCCTGTAATTGTGTCAGCAACTGCAGAGATTATGTTTGTTGTCCTTCATTGTACGTAACTTTTACCGTCAAATTGAGCTTAGAAGAGACGTTCGGATCAAGATCTCTGCACTTCAACAATAACTCCAATAACGATTTCTGATGGGCTCAAGGTGTAAAAAAATACAGTAAATATTCGTTTATCAGTGGCTTGTCAGTAGTCGGAATGAAGATGAATCTCTCAGGCCAAAATGGGCAGGAGGGTCAGAAAAAAGTGACCCCTCCAGCCCTGACTTGCAACAGCGTAACTATACGTTTTGACTGCACGTGTGGAGTCAAGGGCCTGCAGTATCCACGAACGAACATTGCCGCCCTAAATATCTCTGTCAATGAAAAATGGAAGGGCAAGAGCGAGGAAACTATCCGCAACGGGTGTAAAGCTTTTAGAGAACGACTAAAGAAAATCATCCTCACCAAGGGTGATTGTATTGTGTCAATTTTAATATAACACCCTGTACATAACTTACTTCGTCTGATTGCTAAATTACAAAATGTTATTTCTGTTTTTTCCTGTTGTTAATGCTTAAAAAAATGAGTCTTCTTAATATGATTATATCAATATAAAAATCAATAACAAAACTATGTGTACTCTCTGTAATCTTAAATCATATCCTAAAAAATAATGTAAATATATATATAATAGGCACAATATACAGGGTATTTCGATCAAATTTTTGTCCAACTAGCACCTAACTTAAATATGACATTAATCAGTGTATCGCATCCCCCCCCCCCAATTTTTTGTTGTTGTAATCTTGACTTTACGACAAATTATGATTTTTACCACTTTGATAAAAAATGAGAAATGATGAATTAATTAGACTTCCAAAGAAATAATACGTTTTCAGCAATTTTTTTTTACTTACAAGGCGTTGTCAGAAAAAGATACAAAATTAATTAAAATATGATCCCTGATAAATCATATTTTATGTTTTTTTCTTTTATTAAGATCTCTCAAGGCAATGAGTAACACAAAAGTGTGTTGTAAAAATATATTATAGCAAAGTACTCTGTAGGCCATTAAACAAGAAATTTTGGGTTATATAGGGTTTTCAAGCTATTTGTGCTTTAAAAAGAATACCCAAGCAACCAAAATATCCAAACACATAGGTTTTATGACTCAATGGATATATAAAAGACATTTCTAATTACTTATCTCACTGAAACGAAACACACTCGTAATCCAACCTATTAAAACAATGAGTTTTGTTTCCTAATGGATCCAATGGTCTTAGAGAACAGGAAAACCATTTTCAAGACAAATTTAAATTCTACGTCCTTCTTTTACATCAATATCACGAAATGTGACGTCCCCATGCTCCGAAGTTCCAATATCAAAGATATTGTCAATAAGTGAAAACAAATCGGGGAATTCATGACGAAAGTATATTTTAACAATAGCGTCGAAAGATTGAAATTATAAGAATAATAATAATTGAAGAACAGCTGGTTCAGAACTTAAGGCTTCCAACATAGATTTCTGTTTGTTTTATTGAATGTTGTACCATCTTTAAGAAGCTATTGAAGCTTTTGAATAATTTAATCAAGTTATACATTAGATTCTTACGAATAAGTTTTTCTTTGTGTTTTTTGGAAATTCTATCAAAAATTGTGAAATTTCGTGGTACAAGAATAGCTGGAAATTGAAAAGCAGTTTTTCTACTTTTTGCATATTTAAAAAAAAGTTAATTTCTTGTAAATGTCTCACGTATGCAAATTAATGCTACAAATCTGATAAAAACCTTATAAAACTAACATATTGATTAGAACATTTGGTCTCATTCTTCAAAATGCTTAAAATAATTTTGAACATTGTAGTCCTCCATGAAAAATTTTAAATAACATAATGATGCCAATTTGTAGTTTATTTGAACCAAAGTACAATGTGACAAACTATCAAATATATTTTTTTTTATATAAATACAACCCTTAGTCCTAACTTAATAAACAACTAACACATCAAATCGGTAAAGTTATTGATATCTTCTTTTAGTTTGAAAAGTTATACCTAAATGCTTTCGAAAATAATATTATAAAAACTTGTCAAGATAGAAGAATAGTAATGTAAAGCTTTATCCTAAAAATCATTTCATGATGTAACAAAGGCTTGACAAGTCGTTCTTTTTTCAAGTTCTTATCCATTACATATATTATTACAAACAGTAGGACCATACAGCCTCGGGAATTTAAAATCTTGATGAAACTTTTCTTGATAGTGATTTATATTAAGGGTACTTTCTTATGTAAGTCTTAAGGCGTACTTCGATAAGATTATGAGAAAGGGGGTTTCTTAAGCTTTTGTAATACCTTATATAACTATTTTTATTTACCAAATTTGATCTTTAACAACTTTATAAGCAATGTCCCAGAAATGAGAAAATTATGGATCAAACCATTAACTATATGCAACTGAATTTAATAACTTCATTAATTATTTTAACATTTTTAGTATTTTAATTATTTTTTATTCTAATCAAAAAAATTGATTATCACAATAAAAGAATGAGAAATTGATATATTTTATTAGAAAGGACATATCAGGAGCAATATAATTCTCTTAAATCAAATAAAGGTCCTTAATGTATTGCTTAAATTTATTGAGTATCTAAAGTCGTGCCACAAAATTTGAATATGATGCCTATAGTTGACTCAAATACCATATAAAATAATGAGTTGTATGTATCGATGAAGTAAAAAAAATTCGAATCTTGTTCAAGATTGATTTTAACTGGATACACAACATATTTAAGATCAATTCAAAAGTAATGTAATCTTAATGTCAATCAATACCTATTTGATTATATCTAGTTTCAAAAGATAAAGCTAAACTCTCGGCGATCCCTAATAACAACTTATTAATAATCTCAGTTGCCAGGCTGTACTTATACTTTCTTCATTCTTTTGGAGAATCTATTTTGTTCAATAGATGATATGTTGTGACAAATATAAAAATGCCTCAATTATATCATTTCCAATGAATAAATGTCATAGATGTTAATTTTTGTCAGGAATCTGAAATTTCATATCCTTCCTAGAGATGTGTTTTCAAATAGGTTAAGAAGCCATGAGATAAAGCGGGAAAGGAATGACAACTCTTGTTCCTTTTGCAAGACTCAAACAACAATACAAATAGAACTTATTGTAATAAACATATATATATATATAATGTATTTTACTCAAATAATATTTATCTATTTTTTCTATGAATTTCAATCGGTTTGTGTCTATTTTTGGCTTTTTAATTTGATTAAATGTGTTTATGACGTAATTAGATTTAATATAAAAAGTGATATAATAATTTATTTCATATATGACACAACACATGTAAAGTTTATATTAAATATATTTATTTAATATATGTGTCCTCCACAAAAATTTAGAAAGAATGATGACAACTTGAAAAAAAAAATACAGTTTGGAAACTTACATGAGTTTAGGGTGATGCATGTACGCTCAGAAAGGAGCTCCTTAGTCACATTTCTTGTCATTATTTATAAGTAAGAATCTGATTTTTATACAGCACCAGGAAAAAGCAGGTGTGATACTGATCGTTCACGGATTAAATTATACACATTTTTACATTAGCTTCTTGATTTTGGAGGAGATACTACATAAGTCTTACAAAGGGCCGAGAACTGTACAGTTCCGTTCAGTCTGGTCTAATCCAGTTCTACTTTGTAGTCCTTGAAACGGAAGCAAAAAACTTGGTCTTTCGTAACATCATTGAGGTGTTTCTTCCTTATGAATAGGACTGAGCTTAGTAGTGAGCGCAAAAAGGGGGGGGGGAGACATACTGCAGAATTAATTAATTTTCATAAACAGGAACCAGAAAATCGTTAATGAGGACCCCAGAAGGCCATCAGTCCCATTATTCGAGAAGTTGGACGGTCATAGTTTGTGCTTATTTTATTATACATCACCCAACCTCTTTAAGCAAAACAAAATGGTTGTCATATTATATAATAAGCTTAGAATATGACGTGTTTTTGCTTTATAATAGATTATTTATTTGATGGATATGTTCTCACAAGAATAATTTGCTATAAATAATTAGGAACGATTATATGTAAACATATTTAAACCATTTGCCTCTGCATATTTAACAAAATTAACAATAAAAGTATGCTAGATCACATATTAATGTATACATAAAGGGATATATTAGCACAACAACAATTTCACACAGAAGGAACAAAAATAAATAAAAGTGCAAACTACTAACTGTCTTTCTTTTTCTAGCAATAAAACTGTATTTTTTATCTTTCAAAATTCCATCTTTATTGATAATATAATTTCAGAGTGATGTTTTGACACATACATCATACAATTGAATTACTTTTATTAATTGCTAAATTTGACAAGTAAATTATAACTTACTTTTTAACTCAATAGAAAACAAATATAAAGGATAATTAGGGTTCTTAAATAGATTATGGAAAGGAAAATGAATGGAATCAAACTTTTCATATAGAAAAAGAGATCAAAGATCAATATAAATCTCATTATATATCAATTTACGTCATTTATTGAAGACAATAACTAAAAACAGAAGCCCTTGATTCACATACCTATATACAAGGTAAAATATTATAATCACATATAGAAATAGTTATTGAAAACCAGCTTGGTGTAATTGATTTGAACATCTTCCAGTGTATAAATTTCCCATATTTTATTTGTAGCATTTCAATTGATCAAAATAGTAGAGTGAAAATATTGTATTTAAAACCAGAAAAATGGTAGTATTTTGTAATCACAATCATGTTAAAATTACATTTTCTTCTTAAATTTGTTATTGATCTTCAGAGGAATACAATTCAGAAGTTTGTTGTAGTTTCCTTTACAATAATTTGAATTAATAGATGTGGAGTTGGTTTTAAGGTATTTTTGGAAAACCAGATAGACACGGTAATAACTAAATGTAGATGAGAGTGCACAATTTTAACAAAAGGATGAAGAGTGATACGTATAGACCCTACAACTGGGAGACGGCATTATCCCCTCACTTTTTGAATCAAAGTATCAATCAAAAGTTGCACGACTATGTTGTCATCAATATTATTACCAAGGTTAAAATAAATAAAGGTTATGCCATCATTGTCAAATTATTCAATTTTGATGTACCATACCAACTGCCGGGCAAGTCAGACAGATTTTGACGTCTTATAACAGCATTATTCTAACAGTAACAGTCAATGAAGGCGATATATAGCTACTATTGGTAACAGTTATACTCTTTGACGTCACACTTAAAAAGCGTGGTGGACGTCAAACATAGGTCAGAAAAACACTTTGTATTTTAATTAACCTTGATCCTTACGGTATTTTGTTAAAACTCCTCCCACCCCACTTTTGGTTAGGTTATGGAGATCTTGGAGAATAATGAAAGTGCTGGAAGAAAATAATATACAAAATCATATGACGTAATCATAAGCATTTTTTGCTGTGTTTTCAAGACAGATGGTGTCGGCACAAAAACTATGGACTACATTGTTTGCTGTAAAGCTTTAGAATAAACTAGCGAAACGTGCAAGTTAGTTTGATTGTATGGTTGTACCCCACACAAGATGTATCTTTTTATGATCCCACAGATGACGTCATTTCCCTTGTGCCATATGCAACTTTTTCTTCCCACCGCAAAATTTACATAAATTCAGATAGTAAACTCATGAAGGCTGCTTACTTAGTTATGGAGTGATTTTCAACGCTCGTTGGGGGAAAAAATGTCGCTACAGCCACAACCTTGTAAAAATATTATCATGTGGTTTTCGTTTCGTCCATTGGTTTATCTCGCTCACAAAAAAATACCCTATTTATTTAGGCGTAATTCATTTTAAAAATTGTAAAGAAATAAAATGATTGTGATAGTCTGGCCAGACTATAAATATCAGTTGGTATGATTGACTTGTTCGTCTATCTACCAGATGATTTCTGGCCTTTTCTTTTTTTGTTTCTTGTTATAGCTTTGGTTTGCTTCCTTTTGTCCATAAATATTCTTACAAAAGGAGAAAAATTCTAAATTACCCTTCAAGTAATCAATATATGACAAATACCTATTTTTTTCATTGAGCTTTCAGGTACGATTCCACGGATAGCGGTGTTACCCGTACCATTCCCTAATAAGAAGTTACTAACTATAAATGATAATTTTTTTATTTAAAGAAAATATGATAAAAACATACTCCATCTATTGTTTAACATATTATTCTTGAATCTTTATTAGTCTGGTATTAGTATCTCAGAGCTTTGAAAGTATTATTAACGTCAACTCCTGAAACTATTTAAATTCGGAACTGATTCGTTCAAAAATCTATAGCTTTTCTCAAAAAATTAAATTTTTTGTGAACAGCTGAAATTAAATTGCAAGTATTAATTGTGTTGGAAAAAAAAATCCAAAATCCATAGCTGTTTAGAGAAAATTAGTTATTTTTTGAGAAAAATGTCAAAAATCCATTGCTATTCACAGAAAATTAAATTTTCTTGTAAAAAGAAAAAAAGTCCTTAATTTGGGGGGGGGCTACAAACCCTCCAGCCCCCCTATAGACACGTCTTCTCTGATTCAACCAATCAACGTTCAGAACACCGATTACGAGAAAAGAAGCACACACATTGACAGCTGACAACAAAATATACTTTTTTTGTAAGCGAGGTAACACCGTGGTCCTGGCCTCGATATGAGTCCGACTCGGACTACCGCTGTACTTTATGGCTGTACTATAATTTTATAGCAAAACGGATATAGTCCATTTCATAGATAAGAACTTCAATCACTTTGTTATAATGATGCTATGGATAAAGGTACTATTACTATAAATACCTAGATTTGACAAGAACCTATATAATAAAATTGCATTATATAAAGTAATTTATTTAATGCATTTATATATTAAATATGTGGATTTCTAGAAGTTTATACTCCTACGTACATACATTTATAATCTAGGTATTTTGGGATCAAAGAAAGTGAAATTACATTACTCCATCTAATTTTGATTAAAAATATAATGAATATTGTATTTAGGTGTTATAAGTCTATAAAAAATAATGTTAAGTCTTAGGACGTATGAATCAAATATTTAGCCCTCCGTCAGTGAACTGGGATATTATACACTCCTAAATTTATAAAAGTACATTTTTTTATCGACAATACTTTTATGTATGGTTCTGAAACATTCAAATCAATTATTAATTTATCGTGATCAAGCTTTGTTTAGATATTTTAGATCGTACACCATGCGCCAGCAAATTGTGGAAAGGTATTTAAGGCCAATTTTTGATAAAATGAAATAACTTTTGTAGATTTTTTTTTCAAAGCTAGTGGATTTCAGCTTTCAAATAATATTTTTTGGTAAAATGAGACAACCACAAATGATCTAAATGGAAGTAAAAGACAATGAGTTACTCACTCGATCTGCACCAAAATAACAGTTACCTCCATTGGGAAATTATCACTTGAGGAAAGACACTCGCTTATGAGGTGAACAAGAAGATCAAGGATGGAAAAGTTTGGAGAGAAAGCTGGGATATTGAGGATAGAAAAAAGTGGGCAACTATGAGTTTTTGAAGAAATTGGGTCAAACCGTCTAGGACAGTCCTACAAGGCAACGAAAAAACTTTCAGGACATTTTAGTGTCTGAGAGAATCAGATGGGTATGACATCATATTTCAGAAAGAAACATAATTTACATACCGAATTAGTCAAAACAACAGACTGGATAAAGAAAAACGGATAATTAGCAATCCAACTTTTGGCTCCATCATCCCTAACTGTGCTCCCCTAGATTATTAATCTGGGGCAATGCAGAAAGAAGAGCCTGTACCAACAAATACAAAATTTAAACGACGTAATTATTACAATCATTTAATTGTCTTCATCATGTAATTAAATAAGTTTTATATTTTACTCTGTTCACTATCCACGTTATGAAAAAGAAGTTCCCTAACGGAGAGTTAATAATTCAATTAGTTGGAATCGTACTTGGGTTCGTAGAAACTATGACTTTAAAATAGTGTGACAGCTTTCGAGGGTGTAATATAACAGTGATTTTTTTTTCTAAGCTTATATTATTATTTTTTAAATCTTGAGGAGAGAACATCAAAGAAGGGTGAACTTTTTTATCCACTTATAACCCAAACCAAAATAGGGAAAATTAGAATTAAAAAAAAATCATTTGGTAATTAGCCTTTTGTAGTTTTCTCATTGACAACTGTTAAATATATTTATTATTTAAATATAATGATAAATAATTAAAGATGACTTTATCTATGGATATTATATTGAATATACATTGAGCTGAAGTGTTAGAGATCAGACTGACGTTGTATTGAAGGGCTATACTTTTGTCGGCGTCCACTAGATATGTGGCCCTATATTTGAACAGAATTTCTACTTTATAACAGAAACACGTTTCAGAACAGCAAAAAAGATCAAGTATCTTTTATCATCTGTACCTTCAAACAAAGGAAGAGTTTTAATATACTTAATTATAAAGAATTTTAGAAAATGTTTTTCACAGTATCATTAAAATGGTCTTTTTTTTTTTATCTTTCCACTTTTTGTGTAGTTTTTATTTCATTTTATTGATTTTTCCCCGTATATTTGCTTTTTAATTTTTTTAGTAGATACTGTTTTACTCATGAGCACTCAGTTTAAACTAAAACATTTATTCTATGTATCAAATTCGTAATTGCTCTTCAAGTTATTTATAAATTTATATTAATATAACAAATTTGGTTTTTCTGTTTGTTTGATTGTCTGAAACGAAATATTATTTTTTGACATGGAGCCTGTGTAGCTGTTGCTCATAAGGGGGAGTACTCATATAAATAGAAAATAATTAATCTGACGTTAGATTTGATTTAGTAACAAACGAGTGTAGCTAATGTTCAGGTGAGCAGCACTGTAGAGACTAATGTACTCCTTGGTTCATCATGTCATATCAGAAAAGGAAATGTGAGTAAATATATTCAGTATTGTAAATCCTAGGCATTTTTAAGGGTGTGGGTTTTGTAATTGTTGGAGACCAGAACAAGGGTTTTTATTTTTCAAACTTCGAATAATGCCGGGTACTTCAGCTAGTAAACAAATAAACATCCAAATACTAGTAAACAATAATAGCCTCAAGGTTGGGCCACTATCACCAGGTATGTAAAGAAACTATTAATAAGTAAACAACGCTTAAACATATACCTTTTTATTGGATTCTTTGTATTATTAAATACTACAAGTATACTCGACATTAGCTACTTTTTTTATATATCAAATACCAAACCTCGTTGGACCAACTATTTATACACTTATAATAAAGCAATTGTTAGATGTGTAGATTAAACTTTATTGTTTTTATCATTCCTGATTATAAAGAGATTAATTGCAGTATTAATTACCATTTATTAATATTAGCATATAGATTGCTAAAGTAATAAGTCATGAAAAAGTAATTTCGTATTTCCCGCTCTTTTTTAACTAAGTATAGCTTGTTCAATATTGGTCACATCGGATTATACGATAGAATGTTGTAAAGGTAGGAAAATATGGTACACACTTTTCTTGACAAGTATTATGCATGGCTAGTTCCCTTGTGAATTATTGTGCGTTGAGTATGGAGGTCACAAAGGAAGAAATTTACCTTAGTTTATATTTTTACTACCTAAAAGGGAAAAACACAGGGAAAAAGACTAAGAAAATTTGCTCTGTATATGAGCCGGTAATCTTTTTGTTCATGTTGCATAACAGTGTTTCGAGCAATTTTGTTCTGGTGTAGTGGGAGTAAATGATGTACCACGCATAGGTCAGGCTGTCGTCGAAAGAGCATGTTAGCAGTCTTAGCATCGCCTTGGAGCTGAATATTGATCAAAAAATCGTTTGGAGCCCTTTACAGAAAGCCGGATACAAAAAGAAACTGGAACAGCAGAGGAATATTATTTCATACAAAAAACGCCAGGCCGCACACATTTTTGATGACGCGTCAAAAGCCCCGAGATCTCGGATGGTAAGTTCTTATGCATCCACCCAACTGCCCGGACCTGGCAGTAGGTGACTACTACCTGTTCCTGTCCATGTTCAATACACTTTGGGGTACATATTTATCCTCAATAGAGGTCTGTGAAAATTGGCTGTCCCAGTTTCTCCCAATATGGACAAGGGCTTCTACGAGAAGGGCATCATGCAGTTGGATTTTCCTTGGAAACAAGCTATCAAACAGAACTGGGCATACTGATCTTAAATAGGATAAATTTAAAACTTATTATGGAGCATTAAAACAAAGCAAATAATACAAAATTATTTTTCTCCCAACGTGATATTATATTGAGCTCTTGAAAGGTAGCTTTTTCCTTTCTACTAGCTTGATTAAAAACGCTGCACAAAACTTTACTAATTATATTCTAGTGTTCGAATGTTTAGAGAAAGAACAAAATTTATCCATACAATAGACTTTTTTATGAAGATTGCGACCGCTACAAGTAGGTACATTATCCTACTTGTCCTCCAGGTGGTGAATTGGTTTATCAAGATTAATTTTTATCCTAATTTCTTATTTTTTTTAGAAATTTTAATCCTTGGACCTTAAATGAATGTGATACTATATTTTCTAGGGCAATCTGTAGAGTGTTTTTATATGATTAAGAATGATGGAAAGTTAGAATGAGGATTTGTTAGGGAGTTATAAGTGTAATTCCTCGTTGGACTCAAATAAGATCAAACGTCATCTTTTGAGTAATTCGGATGAATTTCTTAACTAGATAAAAATTTAGATTTTTGTTATTCTCCTTTGTGACTCTTTCATACCTGCTAGGAGCTAATCTAAGAAAATATCATGACTGCTGAACTGGCTTTTTTCGGTTATTTTGTTTTACATATCGGCAAGTCATATATTTTACAACTGTTTGTATCTATTTATGTCCACCAAAAAAAAAAAATTGTATTTTTATTGTATATGCATACAAATAATTTATTAATTGTCATATTATGTTAAGTTACATTATATCTTTGTGTACTTTTGGATGCAATAGTAAAGATATTGAAAACATATTTTATAAGTACTGCATTTCCTTCCAATTCTTTTTCTTACAAAAACCTATTAATAAATTAAACTTTATCTTAGTATAATGCTATTTTCTTTAGCTTCAAAGAGTATATAAAAAAACACTTTTCACATAATTTAATTTTTACAAAAGTTATATTTACAAATAACATGATACGAGATTCTCGTATCAATTCTTACACTTTTTATAATTGTGTTATGATTATTATATAAATTTAGATGAAGTTCAATTATAGCAGTCTTTTAATAATAAGGGAATAACTTCGCTAAGCAAAGAATATGTTATTGGATTACAAAGAGAGGGATCCCTACTTTCTCGAGATATTCGGATAAAAAACCTTTGGAGGATCATGAAAGTACAAATAGAATACCTCATTATGTAAAGGAGTTTCTGAGTTTATCTATTTTACATCATTGGGGAGGAGGAAGGGACTTGGAGTCGATCCGTGGACTGAGAGAGAGGTTGAGGAGATCACATCTCATTAAGTAAACCACTGCGACTTTTTCTTGTATCTAGAATGAACCATTACAGTAGAATTAAAGAATGAACGTAATAGGTATCCTGGAGAAGAAGTTATATATCATAAAATCTGTAAAATTTTGAAACAGAAAAATACTATAAACATATAAAAATACAGAATAAACTCAAATGATTTTTAATCCAACGTGGAAACTAATTCAAACAATTGTGATCAATTGAGTCGAGATCCCTCTTGTTTTACCCCTAAAGTAGGTTCTTTTTTTTTTTTTTTGCAAAGAGTCACTTCGTTACTGCTATTTTAAGGGTTATTTCCTTATTATTGAAAGGTATGAATAATTGAATATCAACTATACACTATCGCTGTCTACAAATTCGAGATAGATAGATAAATTTTGACGTACTGGTTCACTTTTAAAATGTATCCATAACAAATTTTAAATTACATATATTTACGTAATAATTAAATCTATATTTTTTAATATCTCAGTCACAAATTTTTATATCATACAATCTACTTGTACTAGTTAAAAGATGTAAACGATATAATATTTACAAATAAGTAAGCTTATATTTTAGAATTTTTAAGTCACTAACTTTTATATTATAGCTAGAGAAGTGAAAATGAGTGCATTATTATGCAATACAATTGTACAAGTTACAACTAAGATATAATAACTTGCTAATTCAAATTCAGTGCATTTTTACATCTGTAATTAAAGCTTGATCCACAAATGCACTGTACTTGCCAGTAGAATAATTTATTTGTAAAGAAAATAAATATTGTAAATTAACATGTAAAGACAATATGTTTCTTAAAATGTGCTAGTACAAAACTAAAATTATGTTATAATGATGTCACATTCTTTAATTTAAGAAAATTGGCAGCAAATCGACAAAAAACCTCAATCGTATTAGACATATACATTAAAAAAGTTCATATTATTTAAGTTTTTACAAAAACAAAAACACGACATAAATAATTTTAAATGAATAATTTCCACTATCAGGAAAAATAAATAACTTATTTTTCAATCATTCTTTACCTTTTCATCCTACAGAGCCCCCAAAAAGCATCTAATATAGTCGGAATATTTGACACAAGATTTTTATTTTTTTTAGAAAACACAATTTCTTTGAAATTTATGATTACGTTTTATTAGAAAATTCATTTCTAGATTACCTTGTTGATCCCTGGTTAGGAATCACGAACTTAGAAGCCTAATAATATTAATGTCATGGACATGGTTAAGAAGTTATACATAACTTATATATGTAGTGATATCCTTGAATGAACTTTCTGGCTTCAATAAATCTTAGCTTACCACTAATTAATGGTGTAACTTTTCACTATTTCACTAAAAATTACTAATTTATAAACAGTCTGTGTGCACATTTATACAATTTAAATGCCCGTAATTATGTTAATGATAATTTGTATTCGTCAGAGTTTTTATACACCTTGAACTGTATTTTTATTTTGTAAAGCTTATATCATTATTCCTTATTTCTTGCAGAGGAAACATCTTAGTAATAAGTGTAACCACGAGGAGTGTGTGTTCATTAATGACGAAGAGTAAAGCTAACAATTTGTTGGGGTGTCATAATTGTCAGTACCTATTGGACTCTGAGTAGAATTAGGGATCAACATCGGAGTAATTTCTTGCTGTATCATTGCTAGATTCGGAGTGGGGTTCGGGTTTATTTCCTTCATTTCATAGATGCTCACAGCTAATTTAATGACACAGCAAGACAGCTTAGCTGCTGTTCCCTCAAACATTATTCAAATTAGTAGACTTACCATGTATATTTTTGGGTATGTGTTTTACTAGTCCAAAATGCTCACTATTAACAGCCCAATGCATAATATTGATTATTTCTACATGATTGATACTATTATACAAAAATAAGTTTATTCAAGAAATGAGTGAAAATGTATATAATTGTATATTTTGCAAAGAGATTACAATAAAGTTTAATCTGCCTGAAGCTTTTTTATATGCCTTATTTCATACAAATCTTTAGAAATAGACAACAAAATTTTCAAGGAAAAGAAACGTAACAAAGGACATTTTGCGTTCTCAATCACACTATTCCATTGTATATATAGAATGAATTTTTACAAATAGTTTTCTGTTATTGTTTATTTTGTATATATATTTTATTTCGAATTTTATATACATCTTTTAGTAATAGTTATTTTAACAATAAAACATTCTTATTTAAATATATATATAATTTAATTTTGGTCTCATATTAGTCAATGTAATAAAGCAAATTCAAAAAAATATTTTTTTTTATCTTTCCATACATTCAAATATATGTTAGGAATGGATTTCCGATATACTTTTTAGAACTCAATAAATACAGGTAATTGAATTTAGCACTCGGATATACTCCATTATTTTTTCAGGTATATTAACCCTTTCTGTCCATTTTTGCCTGAACATAAAAAAATTATTAATAAAACTCTTCTTATCATTTTAGAAGTAATAGTGTCAAGTTATTATATTATATTAAATCAAAGTTGACAGGACTCTAAAGCCCTATAAGTACCAAAGAAGTAAGTACCCTCCCGTATTTTTTAGTTATTTAGCTTTTATTACAAAGAACATTCAAAGGAACATAATTATGGACTAATACATCTATGTTACTGATGAGTAGTGATAAAAAAAAGTATGTTCTGGCGTTATGTAAGAATAAAGGAAATAGAAAGTTATCTTGACAGTTTGAAAAATGTTTAGAAGGAGAGCAGCTTAGCTGTCATTAGGCACTTTTAATTATATTAGCTGCAAGCATCCGTGAGATGAAATAAATAGATACACATCCCTTTCCATATCTAGCAATTATATAGGCTAGAATTAATACAATGTCGATCCGTAATTATGATCCGAGTCGAACTAGGATTTACAATATAACGTCCGAGCTATATTTCATTTTTATTCTCCATATTTCCTCAGCAAACGTACTTGTTATTGCTTCATTCTTAGATTTTCTGTCTTCAAGAGTTAAGCAATAGTGGTAACAGCATTGAAAAATATAAAACCTTGTTCAGGTTGCAATTACAAGAAGTCACACCCACTTTCTAGGACATATTATATACACCTCTTCTTCTGAGTGACGACTCATTTGTAGAGGGCCCACCAGAGGGCATTCATTATCTTGCTACTTTTGGAAAAACATTAAAAAGGAAAAACTATGTGCCATCAATATTATTATGATATTTTCATCTAACTACTATCCCCTTAACACTTTTGGATTCGTTACGGAGATCCAAGTGATACATGAGAGGACTGAAAGAAAACAATTTATAACTATATGCTTAAAGTAATCGTTAACATTTCTTCCTGAGTTTTGAGGATAGCTGATGACATAAAAAAAGTAAAGTACAAGAGTACTCATTCATAAAAAAGAAAGATTTCAAATATCTCCTCAATCGTGATAGATATATGACAAATACCAGGGTAAAAATGGGTAACCTCTAATATATAAGGATTTGAAAATTTACTCGCAGCATACCCATTTTTGTCATTAATATACGAGTATTTCTTTCATTGAAGTTCAAAGTACGAGTCCAAGGGGTTAAATATTATCCTGACTATCCCTAAAATATATATTAGATCGTCATATCTATTAAATATATCAATTAAAACTATTTTTTATGTCAAAGAATATAAAGTTTTTAAATGTTTAGTTTATCGTCTATGAATGATAAATATGTGTAAGTAAAAAATAATATTAATGGAACAAACTCTTTGTTTTTGTACATCGGAAGATTGTTTTAAGTAACTATTAGATCTTTTACAATGTTTTTTTATAGAACTAATGAATAAAACTTTATACGATTATTCTTTAGTTCAAGGTTATTTCAACTTGATTTAATAGATGAATAGTTCTACTTACAATATGTAATATTAAAGATATGTTCATATATAAATTTTTAATGTTCAAAAATATATATAATATCAAAATTTTTAAATAAAATAACAATGTATGACAATGCAACAACTTATTTATGTTTCATGTGTCCTGTCACTACTATAGCAAGCAAAAAGGATTTTACTCCAATTGAACCCAACAAAATTTCAAAATTTCTTTGGATTTTAATTACTTTTACCTCGATTAAACTGACATTTGTTGACTACAAATTACTCTTTTTCAAAAATATTTTTTTGTGACATAAAGATGATTTATTGTTATTTTTCTCTGGAAAGATCCAAGTAAAAAAAAAGTTTGTCTCTTTTTCAATAGTCCATGTAAACACTATGGGAAGCTCTTTACTAGTGTTTGGCATTCATTCGTTGAATTCCCTTTTGTGGCAATAAGTCAAGAGTTCTTGTCATTGAAGATGAATATGGCAGAGCACAACATAAAATAAAATATAGGCATAATTTCATTTTGTGTTTCATCAAGAAAATCGTCTCAAAAAAGTTGGGCTGTTAATTTTGCTCTGTTAAATCCCAAAACTTTCATCGCTTCAAGGCTAGCTAATTGTGAAACAATTTACAGACAAGATTTAGAGGCAATAATTATTTTTCCCTCTTCGAGATATGCCGCATTTTCTATAAAAGTCCCAAACTTGCTATATAACTCCTGGGACTATGCCCTTGATGGGTATGATTAAGTATCGTAAATCTGATTCCCTTTGATACTTTTCTATGTTAAAGAGGATTGTTCTGCAGCATGAAATTTTTGTTGAAGAGAGGAACGTCCTAAATTAAAAAGTCCTTTACTAATTTTACAATGTTTTATCCCTATTTTGTATAAATTAGTTATTTGTTTTTCATTATTATTGTTAGATATTTATTAGGCTGTCTATTTTAAAACTACAATGTTTATTTATGTTAAGATTTTGTAACGTAATATTTCCTAACCTTTTATCATTTTTAAAATCTTTAAGTACATATACTATGAACAAAATGAAGGAGAAAAAAAGTTTTTATTTTATAGAAAATTCAGTCAATTCCTCTCTTTTTATCACAATAAAAAACTTATAAATCGTTGTAAGTTAAAAAGATGCAAGCAACTTCATTATAAAAACAAAAACCATAAAAATTAATATTTTAAAGGTTAAGTAACGTTAGTTGTTTGGAAAAAATAATTTTTGTATATTTGTCAAGGCTTATGGATAGATTATAAAATGTGGGTCTCTGTTAACCAGAAACAGATAAATTTTGAAGTATAAAAGTAAGTTTCATGCTTGTTGAAGTAAGACAAGGTCCTGAGCACACCATTCCAATCCAAGGGCTAAAATTTTCTGACTAGTGTTATCGTTCATTTATATTAATAAGTTTGACTTAAAGTAGAAAAACTAATTGTCGCAATTAAGTAATTATTAATTAACAAATAATATTAAACAGACCATATCCTGGGAAAATTAAGTTTCATATATAAAATGAAGTTTTTTAATTATATTCAACATTCTGGGTTTTTTAAAAATTTTCATTGAAATTACAAAAATTTGAACATACGGCCCATTATTGAGTGAAATAATTGGACTGCATGTATTTTCGTTCACTGGCTTTTTCTTCAATGTAATGAATAATACATAATGAATTAAAATTCAAAAAATGATTGGTTACTTAAACGATATTTGAACTTGATTTGATTGATGGATCTTTCTAATTAGTATAATTATATAAGTCGTATAGTTTTTATATTTTCAGTTCATGTTGATATATTATATTGATATTAAAGTGATGTATATATGTGTAGAACAAACACAAAATATGTCATAATTTATATATGCCTCCCAATGAAGTCCGTCAGTACAGATCTTTGCTCTTCATTTATTTTTTTCCATTTTAATTTGATACCTTTTTCAATGAATTACTTTTTCTGTGTTCTGTTCTTTAGTGTGATTAAAATTTATGATATTTTTCCATTAATTAATAGAAATTTGAAAATTGACTCATCTTCTTATTAAAGAGCATAAATTAAAACATAAAAGTATGTTATAAAAGTACTTGCTGTGTTGATAAAGTGTGGATATGTACGAATGCAATTGCGAATAATGTTCAAATGTCTAAATAGTCGTGAGACAGATGATTTTCGTATATAGGAGGGGGGGGGGCAGAGGGGCTTCTTTTGATTTTATCATTCTCTCTGTGTTTCACTTAGTTACTTGTAAAAAAAAAAAAAATAAGATATCTAAATTATGAAACTGCAAAGGCAACTTTTATGAATTTGGAACAAATTGTCTAATGATTGCATAATTTGTCTAAAATGTCAGGGAACCCTTCATAGTAGATATAGTCTTTGAGTTATGTATCTCAATTTGTTCAAAATTCATGGTCAATTTTGCATTTCAAAACATTTTGTAAGACTTTAACCTCTCAAAGTTTAATGTCTACTTACTGTTAACATATGTTGCCTTCCTACAAAGTTTCACCAAAATCGATTTTTAACTTTTCCGTAATCCTCCTTACAAACATACAAATTGAGAGATAAACTTAGCACTTGGTTGTTGAGGTAATTAATACAAATATAGATTAAATACATTAAATATATGGAAATTTTCTCATTCTCTTTTTATTTTCTAAATAATATTTCCTCGTTTTTTCAAATCTACAGGCTTTTGAAATCCTTAATTCACATTTCAGAAAATATATATTTCAGCAAGGATAGAATTGTAAAAGGTCCCTGAATCATATGAAAACTAAGTTTCTATTCTTTGTTTTGAAAACAAATTTACATTAATAAGACACGGTTTAAGAAAAATGAAGCCCAAAGAAAAAAAGTTTCATATTAACTCTACGCTCAAGTTTCAAGCAACAACATGCAAAGAAAAAATTGGGAATTTCTTGCCCTATGACTCTGACCCCTAAAAATCACAATGGAAATTTTTTTCCAATTTTCTCAGATAAAGAGGACATGTCATGTTTGGCCTCTGTTCTTGAGGATATTTTTTTTGGTATATACATATAATAGGGTGTCCCGTTTATGTATTATTTTTTTGAGCTATGCAAACACACGAGGCCGCAAAATTTGCATAATTTTATCCAAATTATGAAAATAGTAAAAAAAAAAAAAAAACCAACTAAACTAAGCCAAAGTCAGCCAAAACTACAGAAGTAACAGCAGCAGTAGATTACAGATTATTATTTAATAAAATAGAATTTAATAATAAAAGTTATTGATTGATTTAGATCAAACTTGGAATTAAGATTATGTATGGTCCCGGTAAGAAGCCATTACATTTTGAGAGGTTGAGGTCTAAGCCCAAGGTAAATATCACACTAAAAAATTACCATAGGTGGAGGTTTGGCGCTCTACCGAGTGCCCATTCTTATTATTAATCATAAAACAACTCTCAAAATTTTTAAAAAACTTTGAAAAGGGGTAGAGCCCTCCAAATGATCCTCAATTTTTTTTTTTTTTTACATTTTCATAATTTGTGTAAAATAGCTCAAAAATACATTAACGGGACACCCTAATATATAGTGCTATGACTTATGCTACTCATCACATAAGTTTGGTTCTTAAAAAAGAATTAATTATATATATTGTTTTGAATATTTAAAATATTGTTAATCAATTACAACGATTAAAAATATGTTAAAAAAGGAGAAACATACGATCAACTGTAGGGTAAGAATGTTAGAGTTTTGATAAATTTTTATAAACTAAATTATAATTTTTTTATTACTTTATTGTTAAATTAAAAAGAAATTATAACTCCTTTAGGGTTAATATTAGGGGAAGGGGTGAATAAAAAGTTACATATCTTATTGATCCCAATTTTATTCTTATTATTTTATACAGAAAATTCAATAGTTGAAAATAGAAGACATTGGTTTGATTTTTAATCAGCAAATTCATCATAACAAAAAAAGATTAGAAAAAAACATACCATAAGTTTTAAACTTGTGTATGACTCGTTAATGTGCATTTTTTTTGTTGTATTTCAAGTTTTTGATTATAACTTTATTCAAACTAAAAAGTGAGTGGCTACTGAGTGTCCATTTTAGTGTTTATATTATTATACGCGCATAAAAACCTTAATTATTAAAAAGTTATACTATAGAAAGAAAGATTTAATTAATCCCCTATCCCATATGACAATAGGATGTTCTACATACAAATTCTGATCTAAGGTACACATATATGTATATAAAAAGTAATGAACGTAAATAACTAATCGAGATCTATAAATAAATATGAGGTCAGACAAATAAGGCTTTTGTCATACAAGTACAATTATAACAATACCTACATGGATGGAGCCTTATGTTTTTTTTTTCATTCATGAGAGCCAAAAAATAAACAATAGATGAAGGGGCATCGGATGTATTACAAAAAAAACAAGAATTATGGCCCCTCAACACAAAATCAAACGTTAATGAGTTTTCTCAAAATAGAGTCGTGATGACATTTGTATTCTATTACGAATTATTGTCCACTTATATATACAAGTTATTATGATTAATCCTTTGAAAGCTCAGCTAATTATATTTTAAGTATTTTATTTGTTCATTTCGACCAGTAGTGATAAACCAAGCATATAAAGGTCCACTTATATTTGATGCTTATAAAATATAAAAATTATTATTCTTAATATAAGTGAATAATTTAAAGTCCATATATTATTTTTTTTTAAATAATGTGACAGTCCCACGATAAAAAAACAACATTATAAAGTCAACCACAAATGAAACGAAAATATATATATATATACACGTGTCACAAAAAAATCACTTGAGGTCAGCCTCATTTTCTGGCGAAAGCAAAAAGGCATTGTATTCCAAAGACTTGTCGATCTGTAAAAGAAAATATACTTAAAGATGTCAATATTTTGTTTTGGTAGGTAGATGGTATTGAGAGTTTCGTTTTGTGGAAGAATTACAATGATACAATTAGAAGTTGATCCATTTGAACGACCATATTAGGGTCAAATTAGGCATCATAAATCAAATTATATCTTGGAATACTCAAGAATCCTACATGAGAATAATATAAAAGGAGTGATTGGTTGAAAAAAGAAAGAAGATAAGTCATCTTCATTTTTTACTCTATCCTTCATAAGGGAAAAAGGAAACAAGCTAGCTGAATTCGACTTTATTTCATTTGTCTAAAGTTCTATAATCTAATCTATTTGAAGTCAATATACAGAAATGATATTCTTTTCTCCAGGAGCGACCAGAAATTGAACCTATGCACATTGATTTCAAAAGAATTACTTCTACCGAGCACGGTGTCTCTTATACTAAATATTGAGCCTAATTAAAATCAGCACCTGATTTTAATTAGGCTCATAGGTGTTATATGACTTTAGTGGGATAAAATGACTTACTTTTTCCTATTTAAATTGATATACATTAATTTTATTTGGCATTTTCAAATCAATTTAAAGCAATTAACTACAAAGATAGATGATAGTTGATCTTTTAGAAGGAGATGGTAACATCTACACGACCTGGGGGGGAGGGTGTAAAAAGAGGACAGGTATAAATTGTTTTTCGTTTTTTAATCGCTATACTTAGTTTTTCTTTACACAGATCCTTTCTTTAATTATACTATTTACATAATAAACTAAGGCTTATTCTTGCAACTTTTATTGTTCAGACGGACCTACATGTTTCATTTTTTTACGATTAGACAAGAAAATCTTGGGTTGGCATAACAAATAATTGTGAATAATATATATATATTTTTTTAATAAATACATATCTAGTCAAATTTATACAAAAAATATTTTTAATTAACTTATTTTTATTTGCCATTTATCAAAAACTATTTTGTTATTTTTATATTTAAATGAAATCAAAGTTATAAGTAATGAAAACCCTGATCACATGTCAAAAGTTATACCATGGTTTTTTGTTTTTTTGATTGATTAAGTATGAGAAAATTTGAATAATTACAGGAAAATATATTATGCATTGCCTTGTAAATTTTTATCTACAATATGGAATTATATATCGCTCTAATAACATATTTTTAAGACATAATAATACTTTGAGATCTCACCCTTGGAGCTATGATAAAAAAGGCCACAGGATTTTTTGCAAAGTGATATCCTTATTTATGTAAAACATGTTGTCAAAGTTTCATATTCAGAAGAGTTGGGTAATTTTTTTTATTGTTACTCACTTACTGCCTAGTGTATTTTAGATTTTATTAAAAATCAAAATTGAGGACAAAACAAATTGAAATATTCTAATTTTGACTTCATTTTTGAAATCTTCGCACTTTAAATTAATTAAGTATTACATTTTAAAATGGTCCCTCTTGTGGAACAAAAAATATACAAGAAAAAGTAGCATTCGGTAAAAAACCATTAAAGCGACGTTGAAAACTTTGGCTTGAGACTTGTATCTATATCTCAGAAACGACTCACAATTATGTGCTGAAATTTGGCACAGTGGATATAATCATAAATTTGAGCTTGTATACCAAAAATTATGCAAATCTAAGTGAGTTGGGTGATATTTTTATTTATTTTTGTTGATTTGACATAATGACACATCTAATAGATTATTTTTCCCCCTTAATATTAATAAAAAAGGGTTTTTATACTAATAAAATTTTATTGTCTATGCTGCTAAAATGGGCATATCAACAATGCTGACGTCACATGAAAATTGTTTTTTCAATTTATCAATATATTATAGAGAGTTTATGTATAATACATTTTGAGTTATTTATTTAATAATTCTAACTGCATAATATTATGTTTCACTGGATATATAGATTAATAAAATTAAAATTATGAGAATGTAGGAAGGATATTTAGTATTTTCATTGTTGAAAAAAAAAATATTTCTTTAGAGTGAATGGATTAATTTTTATGAGAGAAGAAAAAAAATAAATGAAAATACCCTAGAGGAATTTAATAAATTGCTATTTCTCACAGATTTTCGTATTTAAGATCTTTTGTTTTAAAAATAAGAAGATTAAAATAGTGGATACTTAAATATTTTATTCAATCGAAGATTCATTGTGCAAAATATGTCATTTTAAGTGTTTATTGTATAGGCATATAAATAATGAAGTATAACGTGATGAAAAATTATTACGTATAAGACTTCTAAGAAAAATATTAATGGCTCAGTTCTTGCAGTATCAGTCCACAATTAAGGCTAAAAATCAATCTCGTTCTGTTTGGCCTCATGTTAATTTATCTTAACCTATCTACTTTGGTCTTGATCGCACTCTGAAATCGAGACTGAAATGTAATTCAATATCTTTTTGAAGAAAAGTTCATTAATAAAAATATCTCTAATTTTCTTGGGGCATAAAAATCAATTTTTCTTCATCGACATAATTTTACAATGAGACTGGAATCATTCCCATTTCGGATTTAGAGGGTGTGTTAATAAATAACTTTGAAGTTTTACTTATTATACGTGGGATACACGGTATTCGATTAAAAAAATAGTTTTATTTTGGTATACAATCTCAACTGAAATATCAGTAAAAAAAACTTAAGATCAATACAAAAAAAAAAAAAAAAAAAAGTGTCTTAGGCCAATTTTCAACATTAATAAATATTTTTTTATAAATGAAGGATGTCTTTATCATCGAAATAGTTCATAGGTTTGATATGGGTAGAGCTGTAGAAGGTATGAACTTAGACAAGCGCAAGACTTTTTGTAGTTGAAAACTAAACAGTATTTATATTTTTCCAAGATGTTGTCAATGTTATTTTTTTCCATGAAGAGACAAAAATTGTTAGTGCATGTACTTCTGAATGACAGAAAGTAACAATAATAATTTATTTGAGAGTTTTAAGTGTCAATTCTGGTTGGGTTCTGAGTAGAACTGAGGATCGACGTCTGAGTAATTCCTGTCTATGTTTTATGACGTTGAAATTTGAAAATGAATAGTTTTAAATTTAACGAGATATATTTCTGTATCCACAAGAGATGTACGAAAAATAGACCAGCTGTAATACAATATTGTCTCCTCTAATCTTTGATGTAGGCCTCTTCGGCGTCCCCAATAACCTCAAGATGCCTCCTGAGGATTCTTATGTATTCTTTAAATATATCGGCCCAGTGTACGTTTATAGTGACGTCAATAGCCATGATTTTTTCGTGTTTAAAGGCAAAAGGCCTTGGACTCTACATGCAACTAGAAGAGGTAGTCCGAAGTGTTGGCATCGGGTGAATACAGGGGCCATATTTCTTTTGACGAGAAATTGATGTTATTGTTGAACGGTTTTTGGCTGCTTTGGCAGGATCGCCTTCTTGCTGCAAGACGACATTATCATGCAGGAAGATTAGCCCAAATCCACGTGAAGAAGTGCGCCTTCAAATTTTATTTCCTGCATCAATAAGTGCACGAACTTTCTCTTGATTGTCACTTTCAGGCTCCATTTTCATGATAACTTAAAAAAAATAGATGAATATATGAATTTTCTACACAGTGCTATGAAATGTTCAACGTGCTTAGTTTTATTTATGTCGGTCTCTGAAAAATTTAGCGAAACCATTCAATTTGAAAATAACCTAGTGCTTAGGTTTTAGGGTTGCAATCAGTGTCAATATAACTACAAATAGAAACAAAGAAAAATTATTCTCCTCTTTTACAAATCTTATATTTTAAGTTTGTTTGAATATCAAAAGAGAAAAAAAGGATTATAGTCCGGACATTAATATTACACCTCTGATAAACGGACTATGTAAAAAAACAATTTTTAAATTCTTAATTAGTTTATTTTAAAATACGTAAACAATTCAGTATTTATGAATTTATTAGAAACTAAAGTAAGTACTGCAAAATTTACAAATACTCCCTAGTGAAAGGCAAACCAGGTTATTGTTGCCTTGTAATTTTAGTAGGCATAATATATTACTTAGCATTCATAGTAATAAAGAGGTTAGTTCCATAGCATATTATACATGTATAAATCATAGTCTAAAGTTTGTTGTAGAGTATCACTATATTTTTAAAATCATCGATACATGACACGTCTTACCAAGAATTTCCTTAAGACCACGTCATTATTTTTAATATATATAGTATATACTTATATATTACGTTTATTATGTTTTGTCCATATTATGTATTTTGTAAATTAGGGGAGTTTATTTTCAACTTTTTTCGAAATTCGATTATAATTAATTTGGAAAAGTTGTCAAATGTTAAGAAAATAACCTATGCAAAATTTCTTTTTTCTATTATGTCATCTTTAGGTAGCACATTTCGTTCAAAGTTTGGAAGGAGACAAAATTTCTTTATTTCGTCAATGAAGAGTAAAATACATCAGTAATCATTACTTTGCATCATTATAAAATACGATAGACATTTCTCTAAAGCTACCCTGTGGAGCATACAGATATCTAATGGCATCAGAAAGTTTTGATCACTTCTTTTTGAAAATGTAAAAAATAAAGCGTGCAATACGTGGATCATCAAATTTTCTTAACTTGTTTCTATGTATTTGTTCCATAAGATAATTCTAAGACACACTTTATAAGGACGTTTATAAGCTTAAAAAATATCTATCAAAACTATTTCATACAGATTACAACAAACGGTTTTCTTAGTATCTACATATATTTACACAGTAAAGTTTTTTTTCTCTTCATAATTTGGCCAAGATGTGTGACCTAAAGATAACTTCGTAGGATAATGCTATTTTGATAATGTAATTCTCATACCATATTAAAAATTTTCCACACTAGCCGAATTTGAAATTCGAAAATAGTTAAAAAACAATCCGTCCTATTGTACATAAATACCTCTATGTCTTCCAATAATATGCTATTTTTACACAGTTTTTTCGATGAATACTATGATGGGTTACCATATCTTTCATGTGTGTATGTTGCAGTTAAAGTAAGAGATCAGTTAATGTTCAAAATAACTAGGTAATGGGCATAATAACTGAAAAAGATTGTTAATCGGCAAAATCATTGAAATCATATATTTCACATTATCTTCTGAGACCCTTTACAGAAACAAGAATTGATACTCAGCTCATAGACAATGAAACATGTCCATAGGTCTTGATTTAGCTGTGGGTGTCAACCCACTTGTTAGTTGTAAACAATATATTTATAAAAAAACTTCATCAACTCTCCCTTTCAAATTGTAAAGGTTTTGTGATTTAAATGTTTATTGTTTGTAGGAGTAAAAGCACCATGAAATTTTGGAAGTAAGAAAGTCACTAATGTGATAATTTCTCTAACCAAATACCATATATTTTAGTCACAAAAACCCTTTTTTTGGACAAGCTGAGTTGTTGAGGTGAATATTCTAACATGCAATGGTTTTTTATTTTTGAATTGCACATACGTTTTGGATACATGTGGTAGCCCAACTTTAGAATGAAGACTTACAACCTATCTATATAAAGGGGGCGACCTCTATTGAAAAACCATTATAATATTTTTTGGCAGGCCAAAATCGGGTTCCAAAAGGGAAAACATTTTTTGACCAAACATCCTGCCCTATTTTGATCTTGTGGGACGGTTCACTGTCCTATTTGGAGTTGTAATCACTTCTTTGGGATACTACATTCATTCAGGGAATGACCAGTGACCATCTTCTCAAATACCTTTAGCTAAACGTATTCCTTCACAGTTTCACCCGGGATCATTATTCCGGCTGGTTTCTTTCTTTTCATAATAGCATGGACCTCAAAAGGGTCGGAACAGATGCATCTGGCTTTCCTTCGGTCATCTGTAAAAAAATTCGCGTCTTAAATAAATCAGACTCCTTCAGTTGACATCATCAAGTTGATAACTTTGTTGTCTCGGATCACCCTGGTGGCCTTGTTGTCCTCAGTGATGAGGTCTTTGACAGCCCTGGCATTAAAGAGTTATTCCATTATATATTATAGTTTTTTGTCAACTCTAACCGTGTGAAATCGCCTATCCCTATTTATTTGGAGCACGCTGTACATAGAAGGAAACGAAAAAATATGATACATGTGCTGTTTTGAATGCGGCTTTTTATTAATATCAATTTTCTTAGTTCACTGAAAAATTTGCACACCCCTATGGTAAAGTAATAATATTGTGATAATATATCAGCAAGTAATATTTTATTACCCATCTCTTACAGTGATTAATTTATCGAATAATTCCGTTCTTAACTTTAGAGTTTCCGTATTTTACATCATTGCACTTATATATATTTGGCACAGCACTAATACATTTATATTACTAGTAACTCTATTGTGAGAGTTCTTTAATATCTAGTCATGACGGTACCTAACCTACACAAAAATTTACTCCCTATTTTCCCAAAACAGTATTCTGAATGTTGAGTTGTTGAATTCGAATTAGCTCTTGTTAATCTGTGAACAATATAATAATTTCAAAGTTGGGAAGAATATGCTATCTACGAATGTTTCGACGTTTTTCTTTTTCTTTTAGAAGAAAGGTTGCGTGAAACAATAAAGGTAAGAACGTGTTCTATACTCAACAGCAAATAGTTTTTTAATAGCTGTAGTTGCACGCCTTGGAGAATAGGGGATATTATTATCCTTTTCAGTACAACAAAAAGTAGTCAAAATATTATGGTCTTTTGGATACATTAATAATAAACTTTGGCTAAAGAATTTTTGTATTGGATGTACGGTCAATTCAGTATATGTCTGTTATTGACAAAATATATTTATTGATTATGACATGATAAGTTTTTTTACATTGTTTTAGATGTTGTAACTGTCCCAGATAATAATATTATTATTTATTGTAATGTATTGCAAGCCATATATATATTTGCACTTTAAGGTACCTTATTTTCAATATTTTATAGATAGGTTAGCGACTTTTATTGAGATGAGTTAGCACGGCCACCGTTTTCTATCTAGTTCCTTTATTTAATTCAAAATCAGTTAACAGTTATCCAATTCCACTCAATTATGGAATTAATATTTTATAATTGTTCAGAATTGTTGGCACTTTAACAAAAGCTAATTTAAATTCCCCTAATCAACTGTTGGAAGACTAATAAGGGGGGAAGTGACCGCTGACAACCAAATACAGTGTAAATGGAGGAATCTAGTTTATTGGAGAGTACTTGGACGATCATGGGAGAAATTATTCAAATGAACTGAATGTGCGTTGGTTCAATTCACAGACACATTATGTGCATATATTTACTTCTCTAAGAGTGACTGTGAATCGAACCTAAGTTAAAAAAATATATTCCTTAAATTGGTCTTACAATTATTTTATCTAAGAAATGTATTTAGATGAAGTAAATATAATACTTATTATGTGATTTATACTTACTCAATGCAACTCCATCTAACCAATTTAAGGAATATTAAAAAATAAATATATATATGTTTTCCATTCTAATTTTAAAGCATAGTTCACTTTATTATATAGGTACATACGTACACACAAAGCATAATCAAAACCAAAACTAATGGATAAAAACATAAATAAATTACTTTGTTAATAAACTAATTACACTCAAGGCATCGTTTAAAAGTTATAAATCTAAAAAGTTTCAACATATATTTTTTAAAAAACAAAACTAATTTGCACTAAATAAAAAAAAAGTCTAAAGATTAATGCAATGTGCAATTTTCTGAAATAGTTTTAAAATTCTTATAACAGTATAGTTGATCGTATTAATTCTGACTAAAAATATTTTAAAAATTTACCACTCCCGTCCAAGTCTATTCCTTTAGAGAGGGGATTGTGAACAGCAGGGTACCTACATATTGCTACAGCCAGAAATATCGGTCAAAGTACACTAGTATGTAAATTTTTTTTGTTAGTTATGTAAAGTCGAGAAATATATTGAAATTAACTATTTAAAACATTAAAAAGTTTTAAGAAAATATTATTTCCTCTAATCTTCTTACTTCTAACTCAAATTCCTTTATTTTTGATGTTTTGCAACCGTCGGTGACAGTGGGGATTGTTGCAACATTTGATAGGTTGCATTTAATTGCATTTTGTGGAAAAACTATTGACTAGTCTAACCTTCAATTAGTTACAGGCAATATTAAACATATGTTGATATTTTGTGTCAAACATTGGCATTTCTATGTCAATGCACCTTCCAGTTATTAGGCCAGAAGCCAAATGTGCTGTGATTATCCCCCTTCCTCTACAATGCGTGCTAACAAATTTTGGACAACAAAGCTGAAACCAAAGACAGAACACCAGTACGAAAGAAGCTAGTTACTTATTCTGAGAAATATCAATGGTCAGTTGACCTTAGCAGATAAACTTGATAGAAAAGAACTTAATCAGAAAATGAGACTCATTTCTAATTTGTACTCTTATAAAGAATGCAAGACTATAACTAGAGCAAAAAAAAAGTACTTAATAAATTGTTCATTGAATCATCAGAGATAATGGTCAATGGACAATGGTAAGGATGGACATTTTGTAGAGCAGGAGGAGAAGGCAAGAGCGAGATGGGACGAAGTACTTTTGAATTAATAAAAATAATTGGTCCCTTGTTAAAATTACAAACTTGAATTATAAATTGGGGGAAGAATAATCAGATTTACAGGGAGCAGCAGCATATCTTTCTTTTCTATAATAAGTGACAATCAAAATGTAAAAGTTGTAGAGGGGTGGGCGTGGTTTCATTGTAGAGGTGAGATTCTAAAGTTTTTTTTAAAAAAAATACAGTCATTTGCTATCATCAGTTGGAGTAGTGAGGAACGTGTGTTTGCAGTCGAAGATAAATATTCAAAAATATTGTTTGACCAAATATTTAAGGAAATTAAACAAACTGCAATTTATCTCTTTAGTTTTTTTAGTGCAACTTAGGAAAATTTGTTAATTGCTTCAATTTGTAATAAAAAAAAAAAATTCCAATTAACTTTTATAATTTGAAAATTCTTTGAATTCAAATAAATAAAAATGCTAGAGAGATAAAGTTAGAGGCATCAGCTTTGGTATTATGTAACAATTCGAAAATGCTATGATTTGCTAAAATCAAGTAATTAAAACCGGTTTTATTTCGGAAAACCTAACATTTTCAAGATCTTTGAAAATCTTCAATTACTAACTACCGAAGTAACTAATATTCTACATAATAAAATACAATATATTATCAACCACATTTTACATCTTTTCGTAGAAAAAATAATAAACTTTTTAAACATCTCAATGAAAAGTTATTTTAAGAGAAATAATTATATGAAAAAATCACTTTGAATTAAAATAGCGAAGTTTGGGTTATTTAGTGTTTGGATTAGGGGGGGGGGGTAACTTATCGTTCAAAACAGTGTTAGACATAACATTAAATGTGTCGTATCAGGGTGATACAAAAATTAAACTTTTTGATTCGTAAAGCTTTTTTAAAAGAAAATTATATACAGAGTGACTGTACTATGGACGTCCATATATTATCACTGACGATAGGGTTTTTACAATTTTTAAAATTGCCTTACAGTCACTTCTATCTAAAGATGGCTATAGGGCGCTTTGAGCACTTGTATAAATGGCTAAAACAATTCAAGTAACAGTGTAGTTGTATTATTTAAGTGCTAAATTATATCTGCATAAATTTAGAAGATGAATAATTTAGTGTAATCGTTTATACATACATATAAAAAACCTTTACAATTTCCCGACATTTTTTTTGATTATTTTTTTGCATTCTATATGATTACAAATTAAATCCTTATTTACATATATAATATAAAATAAAATAGCATATTATAAAATTAGCTTTAGATTTAATAAAGAAATATGTCTTGAAAATATTTAATAAAGTCGTGCATATAACATTGTAAAGTTAATAAAATTTTATTGAATTATTTATTTTATAGGGGTTTGTATTTTATTAGTTATATTATTAAAAATTTTCTATAATTATCAAAAATGAAAAATTTCACTTACCCTTCAATTATGCTAAAAAAAAAGTACAAATTAAAAAACAATTATTATAAAATCTGAGACATACAAAAAGAAAAAAAAACACATCTATATTAATAAAGTAAAGTTTTTTCATCGTGGTCTTTTTGATTGTGCGCTGGGTATCTTGTAACTGTGTGACTACTTTATGTAAGAAATAACAATGTAGCAATGAGTGTGTTGCTAAAGCACAGCATGTCATTTAAATTAAAAAAAAAGAGGAGCACATATCCTTATTATTAAAACAAATTTTGTCTGTATGTTGACGCATTATAAGTACAAAGAAGTATCTAATATTATGATTAGTATATTTCTCAATATTACAATATGCTTTCATTTCCATCTATTATAATGCCTTTCATAAAGTGTGTGTCCTATCAATAAGTAATTTTAATCAACAATTAAATCATTAATATATCAACCATCCACAGAATATTCAATAATTACATTATACTCATAACAGTTTTGGGAGACACGGAGTAATTCCTAGTATTCTAAAATAATCATCCAATATTTCAGTTGTAACTTATCCAATTTCCCTATAAAAGTTGCACCTCGTACACGACATATATTTTGAAAAGTTTTACATATTAAAATATATGAAAAAAAAAAATGAATTCTACTCAGTAGTGACCATCCAATCATCAATAAGTCAATTTTATTAACATTATAATTATTCAACATGTTTTAGTTAAATGTTTGAAGGCTTGATGGACTTACTTATGAGTAGAATAAAACTCGCATATTTTGTTCATCTAATCATTTAATAAAAAAAAGTGATTGTAAAATTATAAATATATAAGTAATTAGCGTTAAAAGCAATAACATATCAGATTATTTTATGATTAGATATAAGTTAGAAATTTATTATATTCAATATTAACTCATTCAAATTATTTGTATCTTTTTGAAATCAATAATTTAAAATGATTTTAATAATTATAAACAAGAATAAACATTCAAGTATATTTATATAAGTAAAATAAATTAATCATTGTTAGTCCGGCGTAATTAATGACAAAGGAGACCTAAATATTTTACAAAGAAAATGTTTATAAGTAGTCAGTGACATTGGAAGTTATACAATATGATTTTTTATTTAATACATAATTTATCAAATTAATACAGAGCTATATAGTCTTACACATTAGACATGTGACTCACGATAATTTACTTGTTTAGACAACATTAGTCTAAGACATAAATATGTAAGTTTAATTTTTTTCATAATACCTTACGACATTTATTTTGTAGAACATGGGGTAGGGTGGGATCTAATAGGTGGATTTTTGCGCTTGGAGGCTTTTCCAATAAATTGGATCAATATTTGAAATGTTTTCTGTTTGAATGTTAAAATTACATGACTAAGCTATCATTTTAACATAAAGGTAAAGTATTTTTTTATGGATAAATAAACTAGGAAAACTAAAATAAAGAAAGTAAAAAAAGAAAAGAAGTAAGGTACACCCATTTGACCCCATTCATTGAGGTCAAATGGATATACCTGAGTTCTTCGTACATAACTAAAAAATTGATATCTTTTGAAAGAAAGTGCTTGCCTTATCTTGGTTTAAAGACTTTTACCAAGATTTTAAAACTAAAGTTAATTATGTTTAAGCTAACCATTTTGTGTAGAAGTTTATTTTAAAAAGAAGAATTATTTTAAATTTTCCCGTGTCTTATTTTAAAATGTTAAAAAAACAATATCTTAATCCAAAGGAACAATTAAACCCAGAAGGGCTTGAAATATTTTTTCAAATATACCACATATATATTTATATTATCATTGCTATAAAAACAGTTGTACATGTAAAGAGGTCTTGTACTATATTCAATTAAATTTAATAAAGTTATTTCAATCATCAAAATTTTGCAATAATTATTTTTACAAAAATATTTTTTTTGTTGCGTTTGAAATATCCAATTGTTACTGCAATTATCTGACATAATTGGATAGTTTGACTTCCTTTCAATTCTGTAATAATAAAGACACTATGACAAAAAATTATTTCTAATTGTACTGTCATAAAAAATAACATAAATATAAAAACATGTTTTATAAGATATCATTTATATAGTTGTTCATAATCATTTATATAAGAAAACGATTTGATATTTAGAGTTAAGGATAAAATAGCTTACATCTCAATTATTTTAAAATGGAATTATTGTATTCTATGTCTTGATAAAAAATTATTTAAGTCTGAGAAATGATTTTGAACTAGGGTTTTTGATCTTATCCTTGCTTATTTTTAATTTGTAGACAAAGATAAAATATCATATTTGTAACATAATTTACTTTAGACTACGTAAATTAAATTACTTGAAAGTTTTTGCCAATAACTGTAGTTCAAAGGAGTTTTACAAACACTTTTTTTCTCTTATTCTTTGGACCAACTAATGGTTACTTCTATGTTAATTATGAAATCAAAGAAATGATTGAACTAAAACAATCTTTTAAGAATGTCTTTAGGAATTAAAATAGCAATTTTATTAATTATTATTCTGTTTATATTAAACTAACAGACAAATAAAAAAGTATTTTAATTCTTTAAAACATTCATTACTTATTCAATTCCCTCCTTAAATAAATAAATATGCTACCGCAAACTAAACAGAGAATTGAATTAAAACAATTGTCTAACAAAAGTTATAAGGAATTTATATTTATTAAAATAGTTATTTTATTTTTTAAGATATTCCTTACACGATATTTTTAACTACATTTTGTCCTCCTTTTCATAACTATTCTTCTTATTCTTATTCGCCAATTATTTCAAAGAAGTTTGCATATTATAATCTTCAACCTCAACAAATCTTCCTTCAAAAATAAAGAGGCCTGGGAATTCAAAGTGTTTTTTTTTGTTTGTCGGTCAGAAAATGCCACGTGTGGAGTTTTTGTTAAATGATAATTTTCTCTCCACCGAACAAGAAACATTTATATGGCATGACGTCATTATTTTGAAAGGGAAAATTGAAAAGGTTTTGAGATTATAGTATGATAATTTCATACAAATAATTTGCCTATTCTAAAATTATACACGTATACAGAGTGGGGATCCAAAACTTGCAGTTGTATGTCTGAATTACGGAAATACGTGATTTTTATTGTATAAAAAAAAAAAACCCAAACCAATTTGTGTTATTTTAGAATACCATATTTACCAATATTTTTTATTCAATATGTCCCCTTTCCAAGAAATTAAAGCCTCGATACGCTGGCACACAGATTGGGCGCTTTTGACAATGAAGGCCGTGTCTATGGCGTACCAAGTTGCCATGATGGCAGCTCGAAGTGTATCCAAATTTGGATGAAAGGTGCGCCATATATTCGTCTCTAAGACACCCCATACTACAAAGTTCAGGTGGTTGAGGTCAGGGCTGGAGGCAGGACAGAAGTCAGCCATATTATTGCTGCATAAGTTTAGGTTCTTTTTGGCTATATGGGGGTTTAATGGACTTCTTGAGGCTCTACACAGTCTGGATGGAGATGCCAACGGTCTTTGCAACCTTCTTGGCTCGGATACTGGCGCAGAGATGATTGCACCAGCGTTGCCTTTTTTTTGTTGCTTGGACATTACACAGTTTGAGACATGAGATGAGAGCAAAAACTTGTTTCGGCTGTATTTCGGTTCTGAATGAAACTTTATAATAATAATAAGGAAGGTATAAAATTGTAAATCAATTCTACTGTTAGCCTTGGGACTCCATTTGGTATACACACAAGATATATGTAATAATCCACCTTTAGTTGGTCAAAAAAAGGGGAGGGGATGTGCACGTTTCCTTTACAGATAAAGTATTCCTTGACTAACGTTTGCAAATATAATTAAATAAAAGGAAAAGATTAATCTATCCATTCGGTCTCTAAACAACATATATTTTACCAAATAATTGTGATTTAATTTATATTTAGTATTAGTTTTTTTTACTTTCCTTAACTAAATTCTTATTTTTTTATTAGAGCAGTCAAGTCAATATGAACAATTGTGACTAATGGAAAGAACGCTAGTATGACAAACCAATTGGTATATTAACATCAAATAACAGTTTTCAAACAAACTTTTTTTATGAAATAGGTAAGTTAAGTTTACGACATATAAATAATAAAATAATAGTATTTTGTCTATCAACACAAAAACAAGCTAGAACTATTTTTCTCAAAATTGAATTTAGATAACTTTTTTTTATATTCTTTGACAAGCTATCGTCAATTTATCTGGACAAGTTATTCAGCTTAATACTTTAGAAATTGACATATTTTATTTAAAAAGCCCATATCAAGTCAAAGTTAGTCGTACAAATCTTAAAAAAAGTTCTAAATTATGGTTTAAACTTTTCAGAACATGAATTCAACCCAAGAATTTGATTTCGAAGCCGATAATTAACTTAAATGTAAATATGAATTATTATACTTTATTCATATATGAAAGACATACCTCTGTATGTCTTTCATATATGAATAAAGGACTCTAAAATGAGTAGCATGACTAAATTACAAAAAAAAACGTGATTTTTATGGATAAAAAAAAAAGAAGGACAGCTCAAAGTCAATTTGTGAAATGTTGAAATAATATTTTAAACAACTTATTTTATCCAATATATTCTTTTTCAAAGCCAATAATAGCCTCGACATAATTATGAAACAGATTGACGGTTCTTGGCAATGAAGGCTGTTCCCATATTATACCCCGCTGTCCTTATGACTGGTCAAAACGAATCCTAATTTTGGACGAGAGGTGTACCATACAATCTTCTCTAATACGCTTAAAACTGCTAAATTCAGGGAGTTAAGGTCAGAGCTGAATGAAAACTACATATAGGCGTGCCAGAAGTCGTCCATATTGTTACTCAATAAGTTTTGGTTTTTCTAGGCTCCATGAGTATGTAATTAGTTATTAAATGTGCAAGCAGTCTGGATAGAGATATGAACAATCCTTGCATCCTTCTTGTCACCGACACCAGCCTAAAGGTGATCGCACACACGTTCCTTTTTTGGTTCTTGGTCTCACATTTTTACACTTAGAGACATGGGATTGCGTCATAAAACTTCGTAATAAAAAAATGTGGTTAAAATCGTAATTAAATTCTACTGCAAGTTGTGCCTCCCGACTTTTTATATACATTGGACATTTCTACTTTTTTCCTTTTCTTTTGTGTTAAAGACTGTTTTTGTGTTCACTCACCAAATATGAACATTTTGCTTTCCATATTCAAATAAATTTGTTTCATTTTTACAAAAAATAACAAGACTAAAATTGAAATATTATATATAACAATGAAATAACTATTTAAAAAAAAACTTTTTTAATTTTACATACATGAATGTTTAGTGTTAAAAAAACCACACACAATCAATCTTTTGAATTCATCAATTTAATTGTAACAAATATATTCGCCGTTCTTATATTATGTTACAAATATATTCCTTATCAAATTTTTATCGTTGTTCTTGGAAATCTTAAAAAAAATGTTTGTGTTGATCATCGTATCAATTAATCATCAATTTAAATTATGAATAAATCAAGAAAAAATATCTAGTTTTGTTTATATTTATGTTTCTCTTTCAGAATCTTATACTAAATGATATAAAATTTTACATTCATATTAAAAAGTACGCTATTTATCAACAATAAATATATTTACAAGTTAAATCTTGAACACATAGTGACGTCATAAAATTATGTTTTATAATAGTTATTTTCCAAGCTAAACCTCCATCATATCAAAAATTATGGTTAAATGGGTTATAAGTACATGAATGCTTAAACATAATCACACTTAGTGTGAGAAACTCTGGATAGTTACTATAATTTTTAGGAGATAGTTTAACTCATACACGCCCAAATGTAACACACCCCACAAGGTGTTAGAGATATGTCCAAAAAAATCAAGTTTTTACGCCAATAGTTCATAAATATATTTTGTTCAATATTAGCTAACTAATTTATGACAAAATAAGACTAATGGAATATCTTCTCTCAATGTGGCCACAAGATGTAACGACTATGATAGACCTCTTCATGTCCACCAAAATTTTGGGGTATGTTTCTTATCTGATGGGGATGAAATTATGTCCTGTACTTTTGGCGTACCCTGTCCGCTCAATGATGGCTGCACCAAAGTATGAAAGAATAAATTTCAAACTGATCATTAGAAAACGAAGAAAATATCTGAATATATATTTCGATATGATTTTATTCCAGGTTACATTGTAAGACTCTGTATGTTTACTATTGTTTGAATTTAATTAAGATTATACTAGTAATTAGTTTCCATAGAAATTTCATTTTTGTAGGAATTGTTAAAAATCGTTGAAATTATCTCCATAGCTAGGTACAGTTTCTACTTTATAAAGTTGAGTTTTACTTAGAAATTAAGAAAACTAGGGTTAATCATATATATAATTTTTTTAAATAATACACCTTTGAAGGTGTTTAAATAATAATTTTCAATTTATAATAGCAAATCGTTGACTCAATGCAAAAACATACTACCTCGACAAAAGTTGAACTAAGATATTTAACTTTCAATATTTGAATAACTATGGCATTGCCAATATTGAGGACATGTCATTTAATTTGTGTTTTCATCATTAGCATGTTCTAGTCACTACATTGTAAGCTTTTTAATTATTTATTTCTGTTAATAACACCAAATTTATCAGATAGTATATTTTTGAAGCCAAAATATCATGAATTTAACCCCAAGTTGTTGTTTGTGGTCTGGATTATATAATAAAATTTATATTTTAAGGATATATAACAATTTCATTAATCAAAAAATGATACAGTTTACTAAAAATACTGTTATATACACGTACATGTAGCTTTTGATATAAAATATTGTTATAATAGTATTACTTAAGAAATAAGCATTTGGATTGTAGACCACTGCAGCTAATAGTCCATTTAAAATAGTCACAATTTCTCTAGATGAATGCAACACTTAAAAATATTCAAATTATAGCAGAATGGATGAAAAATTCAAAGCTTAGATACAAAAATATTACTCCTTCTAAAAATGTATTTGACATTTTAATATTTTTTTTATGTAATATCTAGGGGAAAATTGGCAAAATTTTTCGATTTTTTGACAATAATCTTTACAATAGTTTACAATTGGATGTATATAATGTAAATTTTCTATCTCTAGCTGTTTTTATTTTTGGGATTTATTTTCTGAAAAGGATAAATGCTTATAATTTTAATTCTTAATGATTCTGTCAGATACATAGATTCATCTATTGAAATAAATAAAAAATAAATTTTTGTAAGTACCTACAAATAGTGTAATACAAAAAATGTTTGAATTAATAAGTGTGTATGTCAATATGTGATTCCTGAATATGACATCCGGTAATTGTAGTTCTTGCATTCCAATTAATGAAAAAGCTACTAAAAAGAAAAAGTGGGGCTTTTTAGATAGGAACTGATTGCAATAAAACTAAGTGTATGTATACAATTGTATATAATATGAACTTAACGTGTTCCATTTTTTTTTCTGGTTGATAATTTGTAAGATTTTTTTTTTTCATTTTCCATGGCTGTTATCTTTTAGTCCTAAAGAAAGAACATTCAAATTTTAAATAATCTCTTATGCGTGTGCTCATAAAATATGGAGAGTTATATGTATAAGTATGTGATCACAAATATTACGACAATTTTAGAGGTTTTGTAAAGTTTCAATCACATTTTGCTATTTATAACAGTTGAAGCTGGATTTCTTAGATAACAAAGAAAATGGGGAAACATTGTTATATGTTAATTATTTATAAAAATGAAAGCAAAAAGGTTAGAGATTACCACATTAGTCTGCACCGACCATAGCAACTTTGACATTTTTAAGAGACTAAAGGTTAGTAGTCATTTATAGTATTAAGTAAGAAAGATGATAGAGAATTTTGATCCACCTATAAGCCTGGATATGAGATTATATAAATTTCTGAATTAAGGAGTTATTGACTCCCCAGTCCCCTGATTTGAATCCATTGATTGTTTAAATACGGTAGTATATTGAGTCCAAAGCCTGGAGTGTCCACCAATGCAACATTGCTAACCTTATAGCCTCTGTGGAATTCCATTGGAGGAAGATGTACTGGTTTTTTAACCTAGTCTGGAGGCTGTAGTTGAAGCTAGTGGAAATATAGTTCAAAAATAATAATCTTCATAATGTGGAAATATTTTCATAATCAATCTCATTTTGATCTGTTGTGCATGGTTATTTTTAACACTATCAAACACCCTGTAGGTGTATATCCTTTTTAGACTTGGAGGAGAATGGAGTCTCAATGTTGAAATAATTTTGACGTATAAGTCTATGCAACATACGGAGTTGGATTCGTGCCTATCCCACTCCTTCTTTTCACGGCTGCTTGCAGCTGATCTTAGAAACAGCATGATTAACCAAGCTGATGTTTTGGCAAACATTCCTTAAATTGTCAGGATTACAACTTTAATTTTCGGTTTCTTTTTTTATTAACAAAAGTTCATATTTTATACAACTCTAAGTGCGGAGAGCCTTCCTTTAGTGTAAAAAAAATGATATTCGAATAATATCAAATTATTATAAGTAATTCCGTTTAATTTGGTTCCAGATCGATTAATTAGGGATGAAAAAAGAAAATAATATTAGGTATTTCATTGTTAAAATGATCACAATTTCAAGTAGTTGTAAAATTCAGTTAGGACTTCAAGATTTTTCCATTGTTGATGAATAATAGGATAATTTTTTCTTCAATCTTGAAAATTCTAAATTTATAAGGAGATGTGATGTTACTCTCAATTACTATATTTTTAAGGGATGATCTCAGGTGCGATTTTTACAATCATGAGTATGTCTAAAGTAATTACATTTTTGTTCAATTATATTATTACGTAAAAAACAAAAACATATGTTGCCAATATTTATGACAATAAAGTTATAATATAATTGCTTTAATTTTATGTTTTTCTGATTAATATAGCTACAAATCAAATATTAACTTCAACTTTGCAAATTATTATAATATTCTCAATACTCACGTTCTTCATTTTCTATTATTACCCGTAAACAGGTTTGTTTAAAGAGCCTGCATGCCCGTTTTTTTAAATTCCTGCAATTAAAACTTATTGTAAGTGACAAAATAGCCAATTTTTGATTGAATTGGGGTTGTATTTAATTATCCGACCAAATATACACAACAAAACCCGTGACCTCAGAGTCAACTTGGTCAGAATATTTAATTATAAACATTCGAAAGAAGTTTATATTATGAAATAATTAAATTCAAATTTTCCTGTGAATTTTTCTGGTATGTGTAAAGCCCCAAGAAATTCTTGGAAAACGAGAGAATAGGAGAAAACTCCTAGATAGAGCATGGTTTATGATACTTCAATCATTATTACTTATGTAATATGCTTGCATTGGTGTGGTTATTTGTAAAATTGCAAAAAATAAAACCCTTTCTTATGTGATTGCATATAATCCTTATGAAAAAAAAATAATGGAATTTGCAATATTAAATAAGTAGATTAAATAATTCCCTTGATGCTGAAATTCAAATTGTAATATATCTTTTTATTTTCTAAAACATTTGCTAATATTTGTTTCTCCAGCTAGTACAATCTTTTGTTCATCACTACCATGGGGCAAAAAACATTTTGCAAGCTTGAAATACAGACTTAGCAAACTTTATCCAAATTGTAAACAGTAAACAGTTCTCAACAATTTTCCTAAAAGTTTTCCGAATTCGAAAAATCAAAACAACCCACACAACAACACACTCAGTCTGAACATATTAAAGAGTCGATAAATAACCTGGAAATCAATAACGTAAATATTAATAACACACTCATTCATAAATGATGATTTTTTATTCACTTTAGGATTTCATTTTTCGGCTCTCTTTTCTTATTTATATTAGTAAAATCATTGAAAAATGTAATATGTTAAGTCAGATGTTAAAAATATTTTTTTCCTTTATCAAATAATCATCATTGTTTGCTGGTATATAAAAAAAATACAAACAAGCAAAATCTTTTGTAACGTTATGTTTTTTTGATAAATTATATTCCGTCTCTTTTGTTATAAAAAATTAATAAATCATAAATGTAAAAAACTTTTGTAACAAAAACAAACTTTAAAAAATAATACTCAAATTATAGAAAATTTAACAAAATTGTGTCGTTTCTTTTATTCCGTTCTATTATTTTCTTAGTACTACTTTTTTCAAGGACACTGGATGTAGTTATTTACATGCATACATACTAGTGATACAACGGAATCATGAAAATCAGGGTACTATGCAATTCTTTACGTTTTCGTTGTTATAAGTTGACTTCTGCTGTTATTGGAGGTTTATGATTTATTTTTTCTTTTTTGATTTTGAAGTTTATAGAATAATATTAAGAGTACCCGGGTATTTCTCGGAATTATTAGCGACAAACAGACAAAACGACCGACATACTTTGTTTTATTAATATAATTATGTGCTTCTCCATCCTTATCTTTAATAAAATGACACGCTAAGCTTCAGCTACACACACTGGTTACTACATTACTACATATTAGATCAAGTAGTAAAACAGTTATAAGATATTAAGTGTGCAATCAAAAATGAGGCCTGGATGGACAAACTTTGCTTTATTATATACCAGTAGTAGTACCCGGCATCGCCCTGGATAATTCAGTGTCGGCTAAAATACAATTTTGCATCAATAACATTGAACATAACTCCCCGATAAGTCATCAGAGTTACTTTCCTTTTTTAATGTACACACTCACACATAACTACTCAATACTTATATCAACTCATAAAACGTGCTCTCTCGTCCAAAATGAAAGAATAATAATAAAATTTTGAGAAAAACAAACTCAATTGTTATGTTAACTCATGAGTCTCTAGAGTGCTCACTAACAAAAACATTAATCCGACCACATTATTATTTCTTAGATCAAAAATATATATGAATAATATACATAAAGGGCACTTTATACAGTGCACCCTGTATAGTCACTCGATGCTATATACACACATCTGCGATATTTCGTTATATGACTACATTGCTATTTCTTCGATCAAAATAGGTTTAGGAAATACATCAGGGAGCACTATATACAGTGATACCAATGACTGTTTTTCAGACATTCAGGCATACATACGTATATAAACTATACAGGCATACACATACACTTTTTTTAAATAATAAAATATGTATATGTGCATTATAAATTTGAGGAAACAACAGCTGATATGAACTTATGCGATATCTTTGCCCTTAATACTTATCCATGGTGTGTACAATTTTTTTTTTGATAAACCGGTTCATTTTGCAAGAATCGGTTCCTTTACGCATTATGAAGAACAGTTCGCGGTTATCTACCTTTTCTCCATTAAGCGGTTTACAAACCGGTTTGTATCCATTACATCACTAATACATTCATAAGTAGTAGAGGATAACTAGACAAGATCAACAAAAAAAGGGAAAGGCGAAAATATTTATGTATAGAAGGCCCATGTGATGTAACTAATGGTTTTTTCATGTGTGTATAATGACTTTGTTCTTTTTGCAAAATATTTTTTACAACTCCACTTATCTCTATTTATCTTATGGGTAAAGAAAATATCATACGTTAATAGTATTTTTATATTAGAATCAAAAGTAAAATAAGTTTTATTTCCCTCTTTCAAAATTGAGCTCTTTACAAATCCTTATTTGTCAGATCATTTTTCAATTTTTTAAATAAATAACTATAACTATGTGCCCCCAAGATATATATATTCATATGAAGAGGTTTATTTTTGTAACTTCAAGATATATTAGGGTTATTATTGATTAATTATTCCTCCCTAAAAATATAAAACAAAGTGGCACAAAAGCCCTAGTAGACTTTGGTAGATTCTTGTTGTACTAATACATAGGCTGAAAAGTACTAGGCTTCACAAATAGATGGTGCTTTTTCTTAAATTCACCTCATTTTCTTTTAAGTTTTATCTCCTCATCAATCAAAACAGTGCTTACATGACGGTCAGACTCGACGATTTTCATTATTTTAAATTAGATTTTCGACAATTGGCATTCCAGAGCATTATACATCTTTGACAACAAAAATTATCTAAATGTAATGGACGTAACCAAAATTGCTCCCGATTGTCTGTTACAGTATCAAGACCATAAACGCTATTTACATTTTTAGCTAGTCAGCTTGTGTTTAACATTCATCGATGAAAAACTGTAAAATACGGTCCTTTAATTTTTACGCCCACTCAATCAATACTAAGTCAAATAATCACACAACTTTTGGAATAGCTTTTTTATTACAAAATCTTATCTTTCTCATGCTATCTTGTCTAAGCGGATCGAACTTATACAAAGCAAGATACACATTGAATAAGCAATCCATTAAAAAGGTTGGGGGTTTTTGTTTACTACACCTGATATTCAATAATACTTTTTATTAGGTTAGCTATTGCAGGCAGCTATTACATGAAGGAATCTAATATAATTTTATTTCGTATCTAAAAAATATTGCACACCAGAAATAAATTGGTTATAAATTTGTATTAAAATTTGAACTAAGATATTAGTAATATATAGAAATTATTTAAACTTAAAACTAATTTATTTCTTCAGTACGATATTTTTTAGATACAAAGTTTAATTTTTGTTTCATTCCTTCCTCCTATAGTTGCTTGTTGTAGCTATTCTAATAAAACGTCTTGACAAAAATATGCTCTTCTTTCAAACATTCATCAAACTCTCTACCTGAAATGACCATTTTTCGCTTTCGTTTTTTTTCTTTAACATGTGCTTGGAACCTACAACTCAAAGTATAATACACTATACAAATGGAATAACTCTATTTCTTGGTCAACATATGTAATGTACATACTATTAGGGACATTCTATCATGACATATAATAGAGTAAGAAAATATTAATTATGTCTATAAATATATGGAGTATAAAAAACGTATTTTTATGAAGCTAATATTTTTTATCAATTGGAAGACGATTTGCATTTGCCATATATATTTATAAATAAAAGCATAACATTAAATATTCTAAAACAAATATGTAAATAAAAATGTTGCATTGAAATTTTAATGTAGAAAAAAAGTGTAGCAAAAATCTTTCACAAAGGGCTAAATATCTTAAAAATAAATATGTACAATATACATTTATATTAGGATGAGGCTGGTGCAGACCAAATTCTTAAGGATAACGCTTAATTCTTTTCTTTTTTGTCATATGTAGGAATAGGTTGGGGAAAAAGTAAATTTGTATTTTTTGCTTTGTTTCAAACCTTTATAAGAAGTGTAACAATCATCCAATTGAAGCCAAGTATGTTCTGTTCTCTTCCATAACTTGTTGCCAACGAGAATCCAACTTCATAATGCCCTTTTCGTAGAAACCCTTGTCCCCATTAGCAAAACTTCGACAACCAATTTTCAAAGGCCTCTATTAATTTTTTTTTTTTTTACACCAAGCCATAAACAGGAAAAGGTGAAAGTCACTTGGTGCCAGGTCGGGGCTGTAGGGTGGATGCAATATAACTTATAATCCAAGTTCCAGGAGCTTCCGTCGCGTCATCAAAGATATGTGTGGTCTGGTGTTGTCTTGATGGCTAAAGATTTCTCCCCTGTTCGAGTTTCTTTTGGTAAATGGTTCAAATGGTTTTGTGATCGATGTTCAGCTCCTGGACGATCCTAGAGCTCCTAACATGACGGTCTATCTAGATATTTCCTATGATTTATTGACATTTTCGATAACAGGCCTACCAGGTCATGATACATAATTCACCTCCACTAAACCAGAACAAATTTCTTCAACCACTGTAGTGCAACAGGAAGTCAAAGACCATCGGCCCAAATACATTGCAAATTTTCTTTGTCGCTTTCGACGCGTTTTTACTTTTCAGGTAGTAAAAATATAAAATATGGCAATTTTTTTAATTTTGAGACTTCCATACTCGACGCACGATAAATCACGACTGAACTGGCAAAGCACAATACTGTCAAAAAGCGTTTGTACTATACACTCACATCTTTATTACGCTTTATAGTATGATCAAATATTACTAATATTATACTTAAAAGGCGTGAAGTCCAACATTCCTTTTTCCACTATCCATTATATATGTAAAGACAAATTGAATAAAAACGAATTGAAAATCAACTCCTAAAACATTACCCTTATTAAACCATTACATGCGATAGATTAATTAATTTACATCTACATAAAATTAATAAAAAGAGTGCTAATAGAGCTCGACTTTTTTTTAAATGATGCATTTAGGGTTGACAAACAATAAGGGACGATAGCTAATTTATCGTAACTAGCCAAGAAGGATATCTGCTTTTATCCAAAATTAATTCTAATTAATACTCACCTAGACAGAACATTCCAAATATATAGTATAGCCAAGACAATCATAGGACAAAAATGGGGGACTGACCTCATACAAGGATTTCTGTTTGTATGAATCTATGATCAGACTTATAATCTTCTATGGTTGTCTAGTATGGGGAAGCACTCTATTTCTTCCGGGATACCTGGGATGGAATTGTTAGTCAGTTTTATAGTGATAAAATACTTATACAAGTCGGAATGAATCAACCAAGTGACTACATAAAAAGTAATCGCATTTGGACACATATTAGTCAGATTAATAATCCTGACGCATTCATCTATACGGAAGGGTCTAAAGATGATGACCAAAGCACTGGGGCTGGATGAGCCATCACTAAAGGTGATGCATCAATTTTTTATTCAATGGCTCCATTGAATAGAGATACTTCTGTGTTTAAAGCATAAATTTTTGCCATAACAAAAGGTATTTAAGCTCTTCTCAAGTACGAAAAAATATTTAACAATGTAATAATCAGATCGGACTCCCAATCAGGAATTGTTGTAATCTTTAATCCCCTTACTACGAGTAAATACGTTTTAAAATGTAAAAAACCATCATCAAAGGAATGAGTGAGAAAAATATACATCTAGAATTGTGAAAAGACATTCTGACTTCATTTTCATTTAGTTTTAAAAAAAATCTCAAAGTTTTTGTATTAAATGCAATCCATTTTCCCATGTACCCAGACTAGAATAAATACTTTCCATCACTCCCAAGATCATGGATGATTGAGAGAATACTTTAACTTTTCAATACATTTAAAACTTTGGGCAACATCATCTGAACTTTTTAGAATGTACTTTGTGCTCCTGGATTGCCAGCATAGTAGACAACAAATATTTGAAATAATAAATGATAATTTATGAATAAAATTGAGGGATCCACGTCATCTTAATATATATGGACAAATATGTGTGTCAAATAAAGAACAAGCTAAGATATTTCACCCTAATATTATTTTTATTTAATACAACTTCTTAAATGGTATGTATATTTTAGTTCTACGAGTGTGTTAGTAATAAAAGAAGCTATATAACAATGTTAATCATTATTGTATTCCTAACCAAATAAATATATACTAAAGGTTTCCCTCTCTGGATCCCGTTTTCCCTGGGATTTCACGGGTATTTAATCATACGGAAAATCCTGCATTAAAATGTTATTCCATAACATGATACTTTATTTGAGTATTTAAAATACTTAAACACATTTGCATTTTGATCACTTACATATTAATTTTCGGGTCGGATCGGGTTATAAAAATCAAATAAGTAGGATGCATCATATGATGGTACCTTTTTTCTGGTTTCAGTTTTGCCAATATTTTCTAAATTTATTCGACAGGGACGAAGTATTTTGATACTTTCGACAGAAACTACCTCTTCATTTTATACACTTTTTTAATTCTATTGTATTTTTTTTGGGATAAAATATCGCATTGATGGATACTGTAATCTGTATGAAATGTTGTCACATGAAACAGAAAACATTTTTAGTATTGCGAGCCAATTTCAAACTATAAAATATTTAAAGCGCCCTCTATGTTATTAACAAATCTATAATATATGGGTCTCAAATTAATTCTTCTGTCTTAAAAATATAAAAGAAACATAAAATCACAGAATGGTCTTGAAATACATAAAAAGTTTTTTTCCCAGGATACTGTTCCATAACAATTTTCCGGGATATGAGAAATCCTAATATCTATGTATATAAGTAAATATATTTTTGTATTCATTAATAGTAGGGTCATTTCAAATGGCATCGCCTTATACATTTATGTTGTAATTGAGGTTTTCCCATTCATATATACATAAAATAATGTATGCTCTAACGTCTACATATATACATATAAAAAATAATAATGTTATGGGGGAGGGACCTTTCTCTTCCATAGCCTTCTACAAAATGAAAGTTTGAACATTATAAAAGGCAATATCTGATGTTTTAGGTCATCAGCTAACAACATATTATTTTATGGTTACAAATGGGTTTTATTATCATTATAATTAGGGGCGTTAATTTGAGTATAAAAAATCGGATGGAATCAATTTATCTCATAGACAACGCTAAAGTGGAAAAATGCACATTTTTGGTTGTTTGTTTGCAAAAAAAAAAAAAATTATATTTATATAATGTTCTTATCTAGAATTATTTTCATTCATTTGTTAAAAAATTATAAAGAGGAAACCTAATTTTTTTCTGCGAGGTCTGCTCCAATATTTTTTGAGATAATAATCCATTAGTATTTCTTTAGCTATGCCTACTTGAAGGTGGTAAGTTGGGTGTGTTTCAGGTTTTTGTTTTGTTTTTAAACCGTGAGCAATTTGTAACTACATATATATTCATAGCATTAATTTCAATGAACATTTTAGAAAGTACATAATAGTGTACAAATCCAACTAAACACTATGTTACTTAATGAATAGTGATTGGATCTCAGAGTAGGGAGAAGGGACCATTGGCCCATCCACTTTTTGAAAAGGTACGTGATTATATTGTCATCAATATATTATGTCATTTTCATAAAATTGTCTCACACTTCCCACTTTTGAATTGATTTTCAGCCACCCAAGTCATGAGTCAGAGTTTAGGAAACAAATGATCTTGTGGTCCATGTATGACAAATACCTGAGTAAAAAGGGTAACCGCCAATAAATAAAGATCCATTTACTTTTGAAATTTTTTCTGCCAGCTGTTAATTACCGCAGAGTACCCGTCATACACAGAGTACACAGGTCATATGTATGTTACATTAATTTTTCAGCTACTAATTCACAGATACCAGGACTCATCCATAGTGATGAGTGCACCAAATGCTGAGATGTGACAAATTTTCCTAGTAATTTTTTCTTTCATTCTTTTATCGAAATATTACGTTGATTTATGAAGGACATATATGAAGTTATTTAGATATATTAAATAAGTCAAAAAATAGCTCAGGGTAATTTGTCTTACGCTAGTTAAAGCAAAAAAAAAAAAAGTTACACTAATCCAAAAAATATCCAATAAAAAATATGAAAATCCTGCAATATTTAGTACTAACTTTGATTTAGTCATGTTAAGTATAAAATATTTAGTAAGTTTATGTTTTAGTAATGTTTATTAACTTCTGTATATTTTATACTGTCAAACCTGGTATATCAACCACCTGTTTTAAGTGTCTCACTCAACGTATCGGCCACATTCAGTTTCCAAATTTAGAATTATCACAAAATAAGAAACCTGTTATCAGAGGTAAATTGAGCTTTTTAATTTATCTTGCTTCTCCGATTAATACATGTTTGACTATTCATATTATATGTATTTATAAGTCAATTTTATTATTTGAAATATATGTATTTGGTTCCATGAAATTATATTTCAAATATACTGATAAATACAATTATTTTCCACCATTAATTATCAATGATTACTACTGAGCCAACTTGTTCCATCAATGAGGTAATTATGATAAATAAATGGGCAATATTAGGATTAATATTACAGCTAAAGTATCATTAACTATGAAATTGATTGCAAAAATTGCATATTGTCAAGAAACTTTACAAAAAAATCAAAACTTAATATCGATCCGCAAGCTGAGTAACATGTCAAAATGTGAAAAGTGTTCAAACCAACCCTTTCCCTCCCCTACTCTGTTGGTTAGATTTATGTAAAGACACCACAAATAGATATAGTTCAATAGAGTTGCTAGAAAGTTTACCTCTACAAAACTTTTGCTAATATAGGAAAAATATATGAGTACAAAAACTTATCAAAGGTATTAATATAATTTTTATATGGTGTCTAATAAAGTCATTATCAACTACTAACATAACTGTTCATGACATTGTTGTTAACAATATTTATGTAACGTACTTCAGTTTAATGATATGATTAGTTCAGTATAGGATGCTTGATAGAAATGAGTATTTTATTATAAGTCTATTAGCGTCTTTTATATTTCCTTTTTGTTTTCATTCTGATAAAAAAAAATATAATTCACAAAGTTTTGAATCATTTTTATAAATTTTCAATGTAGCTTAATCTTTCTAGATTTTGACGTTTTACTTTTTTTTATAGAAAAAACAACAACAGTGATTTGGTTTTAATAATCCGTTACTACACAGCGTTTTAGTTTAACTAACAAATTTAGTTGAATAAAATTGCTATTAAAATCTTTTATAAATTTTTCCTATTTTGTTTAAAAGAACTACCTGTAATCAAACGCCTTAGCTCTATCCGTCTATTCGTTAGCGTTTTACAGTCAGACGGATATATCCCAAAATTACAAGTATGTTTATTTTTTTTCTTTGATAAGCAAAAAAGTGACAACTTTTATAACCTTAACATAGATTTTAATTAAACCCCTTTCATACGAATGATATTGTACTTTGTTGCTACTACTTAGATACTTGTGTATGGATATATTTAGAAATAGGTGAGTATTCAATTTACTTTTTGTGCAGAAGCAGTGAATTAAATCTTAATTAATGGTTTCTTTCCTATCGATGATGAATATATATTCAAAACTTAATTAATTCTTTATAATAATGTCCCTAATTTTAAGAATGGTAAATTAAATTTGTTTAATGTGTATTTAAGTATGGTGGATAGATAATAAAGCTATGATTCTGTGGTCATGTATTATTTGTAGTTCTACAACAACATGAAACAGACTTGCACTAAATAGTACAAAAAGAATAAATATCAATTTTTAATTTTGCTTCCAATAAATAATCATGAGGTATGTTATGTCATCAAATGTTAAAAACAAGGCTTAAAAAGTTCATTTAGTAAAACTTACATGATGGCGATTTTAAAGTTTTACTATTTGACTATATTATTTTGGTATTTTGTGAATTACTTTATTAAATTAAGGCAATGAGATCTAGATACTTTCACTTCCACATATACACGGCAATTTTCCTTTTCCCGTATGAATCCTTTTTTCTTTTATTATTTTCAATAATATATCAGAGTAAAATAGAACCTTAATATATTGTATTGTACATTTTTTGAATGTCAAACTACAATTTTCAGCACAAATAAATTTCTCCCTTACATTTCTTTAGTACAAATTTTAATCTTAACAAGTATTTTGACAAAAAGTTTAAATATAAATCTCATTAACCACCATAGATATCGATGAATATTTTTATTTCCAAAGAATTACCACCAAAAAATAATTTAAATAGAACTTATGCACTAAACCTGTTAGTATATAGAGTATGTAATGGGCCAATCGTTATTATTTACCCATTTTAACATACAAAGTACTGAAGTCCATGGCAATATCTTGGGTAAATTAGGAAACAAGTTTATTTACTAATAATTGAAACCCAAAGAACATGTTTTAGTCAATTTATCCGCCCTCAGAATTGATGGTGAACTCCAGGCGGTTGCGAAAACTGCAGCAAACTCTCTGGATGTACTCGGCCCATATGGAGGTATTCAAATGAAGACACGTGCGCCTACATGAAATAGTCTAAGGAGTTAACGTCTGGGCTCTTTAGTGGCCATAAGTCCTTTTCCCAGAACAGTATTTTGGCCTGGAGCCACTCTTGTTTTTTTTGTTTTTTTTTTTGCAGTGTGGCAGGTGCTCCATATTCTTGGAACACCCAGAGAGAATTGCTAACGATGGATTTAATCCATGGGATCCTTTAGTGTTCAGAATTTGGACGTACTCATCAGTCTTCAGCCTGTATATCTTAAAGAGAACCACAGGGAATTCATGGCATTCACACAGGATGAAACAAGGCCTGTGATTATTCTGTCTGTTGTAGATAAAATAAAAAGTAAAGATTTTGTCATCAGAAAAACTTTTCCCTGCTGTTCTGCCACCAGAGACTGCAGAATACACCACAGAGACTTTCCTACCACATTATTAAGAGACCAGAAAACCGCTGTTGGGGACTTGTTCATCTTCCTGGGCGTGTCGGCAATTAAGGAATTCGGCTTTTTCTTGAAGACCCACTTCCGGTGGTTACTATGAATAGAAAGTTTCCTGGCTGTGTCTGAAGAGTGCATGAGGTTCTTCCCGACCTTCAAGAACATAGAAACATTGTAAATCGTCTTTCAATAGGTCCCAGTCTGCTCCCAGATAGCCTTCTAGAACAATCCTGCACAGAGGAGCGCTGTGGTCTCAATCTTCTTCTGGGACTGTGTGCTCATGTTGACGACTAGGAAATTTTTTTCTTATCAATTGAAAGTTAATTATGTGTTTTACAATATTGTTCATTGATATATTGTAACAAAATGACTCTTAACATCTCAAAATTTGCATCATAGAGATGAATAAATGGTATGGGTTGGCCCGGTATATACTCGTATAAGAAGAAGAATCTATGACTCAAGTAGGGAAAAGCAGGAAACAAAATGACGTTGATAAACTTCTATGATTAAGGTTATTGTAATGTGTCTGAGGTATATGAGGCATTGGTTCAAACTTTTACATATATTGTTACAATAAACCAAGTATATCCCGTAATCATGAATCTTTTTAAAATTTCTTAAGTATGATATTTGATTTTTGGAAACGTATTATGCCATTAAAAAAGTGCTAAAACTACGTATTTATGAGAAATTACAAATATAATTTGAAAGGTGTTGTATACAGAAAAATATTTATTTTGTTTAAAAACTTAGCAAAAGTTACTTTAATTTTAAAGTATTTCAATTTCTGACCAATAACTTAAAATTCAAAACAAGAAAAGTTTTATTTCATGATATTGATCATTTAAAAAAAATAATAAGAATAACAGTTTTTTTAGAAATGGACAAGGATTTTTACTTCAAAAAATCAAAAAATCCCAAGGTCCCATTCATTGAGTGGGAATTTTATGAAGGATGAAGATTGTTTGTACCAGAAGCGGTGTAAAAATATTGGAACGAATACATCCTCATTAGGATTGTTCGATATACCGGTCTTTAGGACTGTTAGTCCTTTGTACCTGTCCTTAAATGTTGGTTCTAGGAATCTTTCCAAAAAATCTCAATACAATATGTGAGATATGTATTAAAAATATTAAGCAAATGTTTTCATTTTTAGTTAGTTATTTAATAGATTCCTTTATATTATGGAATAATATAAACAGGACCAGAATGTGCAATTAATAAAATACAAAAACTCTGCCCAAAATCAAGTTGAGTTATGTACATTTTTTTTTGCCTAAGTTATTGTCCGTTATGTATTCATTACGTTATGTGTTACATTACCCTTGATCTTTGAACATGATCTCTCAAAATTTAATAGCCTTTTAGTGTAATCCTATATAATTTTCTAGTTAGATCAAAATCAACAATAACTTTTGCCGTAAGCATGGTGACTAACAAACAAACAGGCAGAGGCAAAAACATAAGCCCTTTCAACTTCGTTGTATATGTAAAAAACACCCTCGAAAGATCAATTTTACGTTCTTTAAGTACAGTTATGTGGGACTCATCATAACTGGATTGGACTGTACTCAACTTAATTGCAGTCCTTGGTCCTACCGAGTGATCTATTAAAATCTAAACATTTTGAATATAAACTTCAACAACATTTAATTTATTAATTGACGATATAATTTAAACATAATTTATACTATAAATAGAATTAACCTTTAACTTCAAAGAAATATAATTTATTAATTGAAAATAGAATTACAACAAAAATAATACTATGAATAGACGTGTGTCTGAGCTCTCTTAATCATTAATGTAGCTGCACATAGATGCAATGGTGGATTCCATGTGACAGGGGAAGGCCTGAAACCTGCTGCAAATGTTGTCCTTTGTCATGGTATCCCAGTGGTAGCTGGTCAGTTGCATTGATGCCCTCGGTATTTTGATGACGGACACTGCAGGACTTCCCTTCGATATGTACCCCAAAGATGAAGTTGAGGGGTATGTCATCAGGTCTGTGGAGAGGTCAAAAGTGTCCAAAATATAGTTTCAATAGCTCAAAAGACTCAGACAAAACTCATTGAAAAGAGTCCTACAACGGAGGAGATGGGGTTCTTTCATTCTTGATGTCAAAAGTAGCCTCTCTACTCTGACAAGGCTCTTTCCACCGATTTTTGAGAGATCTTTCGACATTTAAGTGTTCATATTTCAATGGACCACCCGGTAAATAAGGACTAACGCAACACTAGTGCCAGGGTACTGAAGCATTAAAATGATATTATACTCAATTGATATTGAAACTGGTTATTGCAACCCCATAATGTCATTAAAAAGATATGCCTCCGATAATATAACCAACCAAAATTTTCAAGTTAGAAAATGGTACTTTTTAGAGCAAGCACTCAATCACTACGCCATTAAAAAATCCTGCGGAAGTCTCTGTCAATGCATGTGAATTGCACTTAACTACATTTTTAGTCTAAAGTTATCGAAATATTAATTTCTTAATTTTAGTTCCAGAAATAGAACAAAAGTACTTATAATGTAACAGAAACTAATATCTAAGAAAAAATATTTTTAGATTAGTTAGGATTCAGTAAAAACAATTTATAAAATATATATAAATAGGTTTGAAACAGATTTTGCAAAGTACAATTAATCGTGGATTAAGAGATCAGGCAAGAAAACAAAAAAAGACATCGTTTACTGCTCATGAACTCTTAAAAAAAATGCTTATTTTTTAAGCAAACTAAATTTGAAAAATGGATATGGCCACTTTGTGCAGTGACACACTTCAAAAAGACGTTGCTAGACCAGATTTCTCTATCTATGTACATAAAATGTACAGGATAATATTAAGTAGGCATATTAGTAATATAAATTTTGTATTGGGTAAAGTTCAATACACCATGATTGCATACATACTCAGATCATAAATACGTATGCACATGTTTATTTGTTTTTGAATGAAATATCGAACGATGTATATTAGGGTGAGGCTAATGCCCTAACTATTTCACAGCAAGCTTAACCTTTATTTTTAATACTGTGTATGAGTGCTAACTTGTGTCACCTTGACCACAAAGCTCATAAACTGTTTATAATAGTGACAAAAAAATATGAAATCACATTATTGGGATTTTGAATGTGACTTATATCTTTGTGTACTTTATTTCTATTTAAGATACAAATTTATAAATCGTCACTAAAATTGTAAGTGTATGAAGTGAACATGAAGTACACATTAATAATAATATATTATGCAGAGCAAGGGAAGTACATGTCATGACGTAAATATTGTACAAATTCAATGAAGAATTTAAATATTAGGGATGTCTTTTGTACTTTTTTATAGGAACTGGGCAAATATGAATGATGAAACATCCGGCTCGGTTAGAACCCGTGTAATTTAATACATGCATGTGATTTTTAGCTGTACAACCTTAGTTACAAAAACTTCTAGTATGCAGAAAAATGAACATATGATGACGTCACTATTAAACTATTTTCTCATTCTAAAAGGTAAATATTCGATATAAACCATCAATACGGATGAATATATAAGAAATACCCTGCTAAAAAGGGTTATTCAACAATGAATAATTATCTGAATACTTTTTGTTGACTTTACCGCCTGACGAGTAATTTAAGTAGTAGTTGTATTTGCCGATATCATCCGATATTTTTTATTGAAGTTCTCCACAGGTACGGATATTACCCGGAAACATCCCAAATAATGATTGATATTTTTTGAATCTCTAAACCATTTATTCATAATTGATATTAGTTATAGTAAAATTATTTTATTTTAATAAAATATTATATTTAACAAAAATGAAAGCTTAATTAAAAAAAAAGTGTAATTTTTATTTGTCACTTTTTCAAAAAATTTCATCGTCATTGTGTTCTAGGTAATTTTAGGTATCTTATTTTATTATAATCAGTGCGAGAAAAAGTCGAGCGTTATATGTCAAAATTTAAGAATTTATTTGGGACTAGTCTCACCCTAATCACTAATGTATATACAATATTTTGTTTAAGTTCAAATATAGTCTATATATCATTATTATGTGTGTACAGATGAAAAAGTTCAAAATCCAAGTCTGAATATTTACATAACATGTTTAATATCTTGTAGTTTTTGTTCTTCTATACTAAATAAGATAAATTTCTCAAGTACATTTAAAGTCGTGTGCTTATTGATGCAAATAATTAATCAATTATTGTGACTATGATAGAACTCAATAAGTTTTATATTTTTCTTATGTAACAATTTCTTATAAATATGTTGAATGGTTACTGAATTAATTATAATTATATAATTACTTTCTCTTATAGATGATGAACAAATTTCTATTTTCCTACATTGATTTTTAATCATATAAACTCCTCCTATTTCAACAAATCAAACGATATCACTTAGTTGTTGATATGGACGCTGAGAACCGCTGTATCCTCAATTGTGGTGGCGTCCGGCACGAAACATACAAAGCAACTCTTAAAAAAATTCCTGCCACACGGTTATCTCGTCTTACAGAAGCACTGGGAAACTATGATCCCGTGTTAAATGAATTCTTTTTTGATAGACATCCAGGAGTATTCGCTCAAATCCTCAATTATTATCGAACAGGGAAGTTACATTATCCAACAGATGTTTGTGGTCCTCTCTTTGAAGAAGAGTTGGAGTACTGGGGACTTGATTCGAATCAAGTTGAGCCCTGTTGTTGGATGACCTACACTCAGGTAATATTTTTATCTTTATACATCTGTAGACAAATGCAAATACTTTGACATTAACAGAATTTTAGTCTTATCTAAACTCTCTTTAAACTTTATTCAAACATATGTTGGTATAAAACTATTTTTCGAGTATGGAATAAACCATGCAACACCCTGCATATTGTGTATTTTATTATAATCTGACTGATGCCAAATGAACTCGGATCTGAAAGAGTGATTTGTTTCTATATTTATACAGAAAGTGTGAACTTGGCCTACAGGAGCATCAATAACAGCCTCGCCTCTAAGTGGGATTGAATACCGCGCATACGTGAAAGATATAGCTGCGGCACATATTCTTCCACTCATTCATGAAGGGATTGAACTTAGCTATGTTGCTGTGGTGTACTCCACTTTCTGTCATCCCTCCGGTTGAGCTCTGGACTAGGGGGGCGTCCAAAAGTTAAAAAATAGGCTAAAATTTACACAAGACCTACCATGAGAAAATCGTGCCACACTGCCACTAGTGTTAGAGTAATTAGGGAATATGTGAAAGGGGGGAGTATATGAAACTCCTATAACATAAATTTCATAATTTTGAAATGAGTTCTTAATATCATTTATTTAAGAATTTTTGTCGATAGAAATTAATTTTAATTAATGTGACTTTTGGTTCTTGTAGAATAATATAATTAACATTTAGTCTTTTATAAAAAAAAAAGTGTTATGTGAAAAAATTTAGATAACATTCTGTCAAAAATTGTAAAATTAAAAAAAATCTTTCGACTCAATTTCACATAGGCAAATTCTTAGATCTGTAAAAAAAAGTTCTTCCGAAACGTTTTTTTAACATTGTGCCTTTCGACGATCTCCTTGGATGGACTAGAAAGCCAGCCAATCATCTTAGAAAAGAGCTGTCATCAGGGATGCCCCTCGGCTCCACTTTTTTTCATAGCTGCAATCGAAGAACTCGTTTTAGGTGTTACAAAAAGATACAGAGGCTTTGGGATTAGTTTTGAGGAATCTCAGAATATGATTGATTTGTATGCAGATGATGTAATTTTAACCGTGGACATGAATTCTGAGTCTTAGCTAATTGCCAGAATAAAAGTCTTACGGAATAATTTCCAGAAGTTTCAAGAAAAAACAGGATTGGTTGTGAATAAAAATAAGACCTTTATTTTATCTTTGGGCTCCTGGAAGCCTGAAGAGGACTTTAAAGTCGGAAGTTGCAAAGTTCGAAAAATTATAGAAATTTTGGGTATCAAATGGAATAGCATTGGTATTCATGAAGATAACTGGAACTAATTTCGGACCTCCGCCAACAAGAGAATTTCTTTTTGTAACAGATTAAACCTTCAAAAAATAGTTGACTTTTATAACAATTTGGTAATACCTTTAATTTTATATAAGGCTACATCAAGTCCGCAACTAGCTGAAAAAGCTATTTTAGAAGAAGACAAATGGTTTAATTGTTTGTTTTATAAAAATCATATCATAGTCATGAAAAGACCTAAATCTCATATAGGTAATAGAGTAGCCAACTATCTCGTATTGCCCCGAAAATTTACTTCCAAAATTTTGTGGATATTTCAAGAAATCCAGCAACAGAATGGAGAAGAAGTATAACGTATCGATAACTTTAAATTTGGCTTATGATTGGGACTAACCTGACCAAAAAAATTACATCTTTGATCTCTCCAGTTTGGGGCTCAGCTCAGAGAAGACATGGAATTTTGCAGGGGAAGAAATCCGGTACCTTTCATTAACTTAACGGAATCATCAAAGTATTTTAGAAATGCTATTAAGAAATTTTAACATGATTGTTCATTTCCATGTTTTTTTAAGATTGATTTTTAGAATTTAAGTTGAAATTCTACCCCGGAGTATTAAGTACAAACAAAGTATAATGTTAATTAATGTACTTTTTACGCAATTTCTCCGTTTCTCCGCAATTTAAATACGTATCTTCTATGTAAATAATATATAAGCTAAATGAATGTTTAAAGAAAGAAAAAAAAAGATTGTTAATTAATTACAAACTTTGTATATAATTAGGATGTGGCGATTGACGATTCATAACAATCGGTTGCGGTTTTGGTGTAAAAATCAACACAAACTGAAAAATTGAATTCAATGTGAGAGTTAAATCAGTTCCATGATTAGTTTAAATTTATGCAATGAAACAATCTCGAAAAATTTAATAATAAAAAAATTAATTCCATATATTTAACTTTTTCCAAAAATTTTTTTTTTTTTCTCTCGTGGCCTTTACTTGGTATTCATATATTTTCATATTTTAAGCCAAACAAACAAAGATACAAAGAAAATACATGTAAATAATAAACAGACACACTATACAACCATAAGAAAAAATACTATGTATTATAAATATTTCAAAACACTCGTGTACAGCTTTACAATGTTGAAAACTCCTCCAGTGTCTTTTTCTTTTCTTGACATTAGGGAGTACAAAATATGCTGTGCTTTTGTAAGGAAATGATTAATTTTTTGACTGTCTCTCCCAAAAAAAGATTAAAAAGTCATCATTCCGGAGGTTGCACCCGAAAAAGTAATCTAAAACCGAAAGAACGTCTCCATATATTATATTTAAAACAGGACATTACCACAAGAAAAGAAAAAAGGGGATTCTCTACGTTTGCTTTCATAAAACGTACTTACGACTTCCAGTGTAACGGATAATTTACGATAAGTAAACCATTTTTCTTCAAAAGTTACAAGTTTACTACAAAAGGCTCTGATATGTTTCGTTTAATTTCTTTTGAGCCTTTGTAGAATCACTCTAGTCTTGAAGAATAAGTGGAGAGCGTCTTCAAAATTTTGAACACTCCATTGCAGGGATTACTTTCCTAATTGTGGCCTTGTTTGATAAACAACTTCATATGATGAATGCTCCATAAATGATCATTATTCCAAAGTTGACTGATCCGACAGAGATTCGATGACTTAAAGGCTATGGACTGTATATTTATGCCATAACATTTTTCGAAAAAAAAAATACAATATTTAATTAGTGTAAAAAAATTAAAAAATCCATAGGTAATCAAAAAAAATAAATTTTTTGTAAAATAAAACTTCAAATATAATTTTTTTGGAAAAAATTAAATTTACTAGTAAAAAACAAAAATTCCTTAATTAGGGGGGGGGAGGGGATACATCCCCTCCAGCCCACTCCCTACAGATGCCCCTGATGCTAGGATATTAAACCTGTATAAAAGTTTTGATACTTTAAAAGCATCTTATTCTTGACCACTCTCCATAGGCTACTAAAAAATTAATGTAATATATAATTGTTCCCATTTGTGCTTTTATCCAAATTTGCCCATAAATAAAATACACAAACATTGATTTTGTATATATATATATTATAACATTACATGGTGTGATAGTCTTACATATATATTTCTAGATCCTATTACTTTTGTAGCAATATTACCACATTCATACGGATATTACTCAGAATACATATAGTACTTTAATCTAGTAAAACAATAAAAAAGCATGGACCTTTGGGGAATAACTCTAACTCAATTTACTAATATAATGTATTTTCAAAACTATTTCATACTTAAAGTTGATATTTATCGTATATTGCAACCTTTCTTACGAAATTACGTAAAAAATATCCGCTCTTGGTATTTTTTAACGGTCGAACGATTTTCCATTCAATTGTATGTAGATAATTGTTCACAACTTCAAGGGAATCCCCATAACTAATGTAAGAAGTCGGAACAATGTGACTCAGTGACTTGAAATTGAATTCCTTTTAATAAATTGATATTTTAAACATGTACTGAAATTAAAATTACAAGACCGTTTTCACTTTTCCATATTTTTATTTTGTGCCCTTTTTACGCCAAACTTTTGAAATAAAAGTTGATAATTGAACACTTTTTACACACTTTTTATTCACTATATCTCCCTCTACATACTGAATTATGGCTTCAATATGGGAACAAACAGAAACACAGCTGGCCTTGATGAAGTCCGATAACAAGTTGTTCTACTCCTCCGTGATTACAGCCTTCAAGGCATCGATATTCGGGTGAGAAGTCTCGTCTGTCTTGTCTTCTAAGACTCAACAAACAGAAACTCCCAGCCGGAAGGCAGGCATGTTAAGACTGCATAAATGATGTACCTTCTTGGACTTGTTTGACGGGGAGACGTCTTAGATAGACACATAGTTTTGTTTGTAGACCATGCTCTTCCTCCATGGCAAGACAGGGTAGCTAAGGACCTTGTAGTGGACATCCGTGTTGACTTTCTCGTTGCCCTTGAAGAAGTAGGAGGGCATCTTGCTGCCGTCGGATACCACGACGCCAAGGATGACGCCAGGGCCTGAGCTGGATGTTTGGTACTGAAGGTTCTCTTGATCTAAGCTCTTGATTCCGCCAAGAAACGATCATTTCTCCTGTTCAGAACAGCGTCCACTGTGAAGATCTTCTTGAGGGAGTAAATCATCTGAGTGCCAGAAGAAGATTGCCGGCCCTCTGGTGTTTTGCTTTTTGCTCTGACATTTTTGATCGCACATGAGCAAAACAAACATCAAATTGTTATCTTTTTTCAGTTCCTTTGAACAGCGCTACGTACAAAATTGTCAGACTTTTAGAACTGAGACTCAATGGCCTCGAATTTTTGAGTGATCACAATGTAGAATAATACATTTCCCTTTCTAATTTTCACAAAATCATTTAAATTTCGAAGTCGTTTACTGGATATATTGACTAAACTAGTTGTTTTTTTTTTTGAATATATCATTAAATATATAATTATTTGTAGTAAATGTTCTCTGAGAGTTATTTTTGACACTTCACCCAGCCATCAACGCAATACTATACAAATAAAAAATAAAGAAGTTGAAAGCTTATTGCCATCCCTTTTCAATAATCATGTATAACTTACAGTATTAAGGAAAAATAACCTAAATTGTATTAAATTAGATAAAATAGATTTTTATTAGTAAATATATGTTTATGTTTTAATATTTATTAAGATACTTACTTATTTTAACATGTTATTTCACGTACATACATAATTAATCAATACGTACAAACTAATAAAATTTACTCATATATATACATTGCAGCAAGACAATTTAATTTCTTTTGATGTTTTAATGTATTATTTGGGGGTAATAGTCTCATCTAATTTATTTTGTGCATTATAAGTGTACAAGTGGGAGTACCAGGTATTGCCTGTAACTATTAGTCGTCGAAGAACAAACACACATTGTTTTAACTTCCAAAGAAATCCTCAAGGTTGCTTTCATTTTTTGACGAGTACACTCAAATGTACTTACTGAATACTTAAATGTTGCTACACTCCTTGCCAAACTTATTCCAAAATCACTTTCATATTTTTATTATAGATAATGTAGTTCCATGTTCTTTTTTATATGAGCTGTAGCTACAAACACATTGAATATAAATACAGAAGACTTCATAGAATCAAAAAGAGTAATAATATTACATTATATAACTTATTTTTCGATATCCCTTTAAGAGATGAACAATGGCTACCATCAATTCGGTGAGGAATTTTTTTGATATTGAATAATGATGAAATTAATTACAGTTCTACCCTTCAAGATCTAATTTTTAATAGGTTTTCTGTATTTTTTTCAATCATTGATAATTAATTTTGGGCCTGGATCCTCTTAATAAAACTAAAAAATATAGATTTTAACACATTAATGCTAATACAAAATTCTTTTTTATGAATTTTTATATTCTTTTAAATATGAGCCAGGAGTTTCTAACATTGATTAGATTAATTTCTTTCTAAGCGTATTCTTCCCTCATATATTCAAAACTACTTATTATTTGGTTCAAAAACAGTTTATGATTTGGTATTTGTACAATTAATAAAACATATGAGGAATTTCTTGAATTTTTAAAATTTAAGTTTTTGTAGTTGATAAAATAACTCATAACCTTTACATAATATGAGAGACAAACTTACAGTTCCTAAAAATATATATATTCAATTCTTTATTGTTCGTCTTTGGATCGGATATTTCCAAAATCCATAATTATTTACCAAAAAATGTAATTTTTTGGAAAAAAAAAATCAGAAATTTAATTTCAAAATTGAATTTGTTGGAAAAAATACCAAAAATCTATATTCATATACAAAAAAAATTAAATTTTTTGGAAAGAAATTTTAAAAATCCTGAGCTATTTACAAAAATAATTTTCGGAGAAAAATTTCAAATAGGGTAAGTTACCCATCGTCGGACACATCGAAGAGGTGTTTATTTTGATATACTTTATATATACATCCTGCGTTATTATTGAGATTTTAAACACATTGATAAATATGTTAGTGATAAGTTTTGTATCTGAATATTTTCATTAAAATATCAAATAAAAGATTTAAAAACATTATCAAAAAATGACCAAAATTCATTAATTCGGATAAGTTTCAAATCAAAAATTTTAATTTTGGACGTTATTCGAATCATGTTTCTTAATATCAGACACCATGAAATAGCAAAAATATATGAGATAAATATACATATGAATACAAATGCTATTTAAATATTGATCTCTTGTGTGGATAAAATTCAAAATACAACGTATCTGCTCCTGTACGCAGGGGAATCCTTGATTATTTGGCAATCCTTGAGATGAAGGATCTCATATCATTTAATAAGAACGGATAAAGGGAGGAACAGACACACGATACATAAATTAGAAGAAGAAATTAGAAAAAGAAAAAGAAGAAGTATCTTTTCTCCTTTTGTGGTATTAATAATTTATAAAGGATCATGTTTGTGTTTCCAACTCCGTCTCGGGAAAGAATATAATGGACGCAGTTCTGCAATTTCATGTATTTCATGGATACCTCCAATATTCGATTCACTGTTAAATCTCCACTCAGATTCTAACTCTAGCCAAGTATCTATGGAGTCTTTCGGAGTCCCAGTCGGTTTACTGAAACTCATGGAACCTCGGGAAATAATCAACTTTCCAAACATGTGCTATAATTCTCAGGTCTTGTTTGCTCCTATCATCAACTCTAAAATGTTAAATCCTCTTTTCCAAAAACACCCTATATTTCATGGAGACTCTTCCATGTCAAAATTAATATTATCCTGATGATATGTTGGATCAATTATGAAGAGGAATTGTCTCTAACTCTAAATCCTTCATTTACTTGAACAATCAAGAGTTATCATTTATATTCCAATAGAGGATGTTGATGTTGTAGCCTTTTATATTATTTGGTTTACTTTTCAATATTAATTATTTATTACAACATCTCTATCTGCTTTAGACATCTTTGCATTGCGTTCTACAAAATTTAAGTTATCCTCATTGTTGTGAAAGGCTTCATTCACTAACTTGGAAGATTCATGTTCGATTTATTACTAAGCAAGGAATCCTACAGGATTAAGAAACTAATATATTACAATTTAGCACTCTGTAATTTTTAATTTAAATTTAAATTACAAATAATTAGAACCTCGAACTTTAAACTTTTGTTTCTCAAAAACTATACCATTAATCGATTCGAAATTTTATAGGATTATTTAAAAATGTGTGGTGATTACATAACAATCTCTTTTGATATCTTTAGTTGAAATACTAAAGAATTGCTGCGACTTAACCCTTAAGTGTCCGACAATTTGAAACGTCTGACGATGTATAACTTACCACTATAAAGTTTTTAGGAAAAAGTTTCCCAAAAATTGATAGCCATTCACAATAAATCAAATTTTTGCAAATAAATTGCAAATATTAAATTTCCCCCTCCCCATTATTTCTTTTTTGAAAATGAAACCAACACCAATTTAAGATCGATGCCATGGACGAGACGTGAGGTCCCTGACGTCTCTTCTGGTACATCTATGTTGAAAACATAAATTCATTTTCTAAAAAGAATAAAACAAGTTTAAAATATGAGAAAAGTTTTTTTTGGTTTGTTCATGAAAGTACTCTCTTAAAAATTTGTTTTACACAATTTTGAAAATCTTATCAATGAGGACACGTCCCCAAATATCCATACACTAGGCTTCCGTACTTTAATACCTACTTATTTTTTGATTTTTATGTTTCTCTTCAAATTAATTTTTATTATAAGGTTTAAGAGGGATACCAATTTCATGCAAAAAGATGCTAAAATTAATTGATACCATATTTTATTTTATATTTGTGAATACAATTATTTTTTCGCTATTCTGTTAAAGCTTATAAATAAATCCGGTCTTAATGATTTTATTTAGACAACCCCACCTATTTAAAATTATTGTATACTAGCAAATTTAATGAGATCAACTTTACCTCTCTAGCACCCTTATCCGTTCAACCAATTGCGTTCAACGAATTTAATAATTTGAAATTTTGAAAATGAATTGAAAAAATTGATTTCTGTATATTAGACATTAAAACAATTAAATGATTTTCATAATTTGTACCCATAAAAACTCAGGAACTAAATTGCAATTAGTTTAATTTTAATAAAATATTCGGTCAAACTATTTTTTTTTCAATATTTTTTTTCATCGACAAACGTACCTTGATAACTACTCCAATACATGGTAGGAACTGACTTTATTTCCAAGCCAACTTTAGAATATTACCTCTAAAATGAAAGTACGCCCAATAAGATACTACTTCTACAGCCTGATTGCTATGCATGATAAACATGGAAGTTATGCTGCTGTGGGATGTTGTCAAGATAATTATACACAATTATTCCTATATATAAGGCTGTACGTATCATATTTGATACATTAGTTTTATAATCCTCGATTGGAACGGTTTGCCATTTTTTTTGGCTAAAAACTTTATAGATACAATGGTAAATATCAAATGGTCCATAAAATCTTAACACACTGAATTTTAAACTTCAGCAAGATATAATTGATTAATTCGCAATATAATTTCAAAAAAACTAAATCATTAAATAGATGAGGGTCTGAACTCTACTAATAGTCAATATATCTACCCTTAGCTACAAGGATACCTTCCAGACCGAAGTTCTGGAGTCTGCTGCAGATGTAGTCCTCTGTCGTGGCATCAGGGTGCTGGCTGACAGTGCCTTTGAGGGACTCGGTATTTGGTGACGGACAATGCAGGCCTTTCCCTCGACATACATTCAAAAATGTTTAGAAAGAGTTCAAAAGACTCATTCAAAAGAACTCAAAAAACGCCTTCAAAAGAGTCTTACAACGAAGAGAAGGGGTTCTTTCATTGTTTATGCCAAAAGCAGACTCTCAACTCTAGCAAGGTTCTTTCTGCCTAATTTTTGAATAGATTTCTCACAGTATGGTGTAAAAGTCCGAGATCCTTGCATGTACCATCATGGACATGAGGGTATTGCCCTGAGCTATTTTCTTTAATTCCACCAGGTCCAGTTTGGCCTTTTAGACAGAGCACTTCCTCCTCTCTAACGTAGGTACAGACGGTGATCCTGGAGACGCCTAATTGTTTGTCGACTTGTACGTAAGCTAGGGATCTCAGGTTTATTTTGTTTTATAATTAATTGTTTATGCTTTAAGATATCGAAATAGGAATGAATTTCAATCACTCAACCTTCATTTATTATTGAATTAGTAAATGTTTATATTTTAATGGACCACCCGGTATATAGTTAATGAATTATTCAACAGAAAAAAGTGCAAATATCTTACTTATGACCTTTTAGTGTTGTAAATGTATTGCCTCATCGAAGAAGTGCTAAAGTCCGTGTTTTCAAAAATCAAGCATGAAATCTAATTTTAGAGTTGCTATACAGAGAATCTTTTTTAATTTTTTGAAAAAAAAACATCTGCAAGTACTGTCAGTAAGTTACTTTGGCTATCAAAACTTTTCAATTTTTTACCAAAAACTCAACAATCTTGAATTAAACATTATATTCAAAATGTTCGATTTTGACCTATTTCCGATAACAACAAAAAATCCAGTCATTTTCCTGCTTCGAAATTTACTAAAATTCTCATTTTCAAGAATGAGGAGATAATTTACGTAGTAAAAGTTACATAATTAACAGTTACAAAGAGTGTTCTAATTTAAATATTTATATAATAAAAGTTGTACAGTAATTAGAAAGACTATTTAAGTAAGATCATTTAAACCCCGACTGGATTAGCAGTTACAATTGTGGACATATGTATGTGTACATTTGACACATCTTTTTACTTTTTCTTTCAAAATAATACGTGGAATTGTAATAAAATCCAGTTTTCCAAGTTCAAACTTAATATTTGACCTTTGGAATTTGACTTGTACCTATTTATTTTTATTTGCACTGTATATACTACAATTTAGCGTATACATGAGATATTTATATTATGTGTATCATCTGTATATCTTAGTTTCTTCATTCAATTAAATTTTAGTTTTATTCGAAATTGTTATATAATACATTTGTTATTCACCATTAATTAACCAAATGATTTTCTAATCTAAAAGAACATCAATATCCTCAAGATGTAGTAAGTTGTCGTAATAAAAAATAATCTATCCAAGTTAGTTTTACTGTCCTTGGGTATGTAAAAAAACTAATTGTAAGTAAACGACACTCATCCCCCACTCACCTTCTATTTAAACAGTTTTTAATTTTATGAACAAACCGAAGTAAAAATATATTTTATCGTTACAGTCATTTTGAATTTTTACTTACTTTTTAAAATGTTCTAAAAAAAAAGATCTAATTGGAACTGTTCTGATAAATATGTTTAATTAAAAAACTCGGAAACAAATACTTAATGTCCTAAGCCAAGTGAGAAATAAAAATATCATGGACCCAAATTTTATCGGATCTTTGTCGGTTCAGATCTTTAAAAGTATTTTTTTTTCAAATTTCAGCTAACCAAACTGTAAGAATTATTGTAAAATCACATTGGAATACCTCAGAGATATAACTATTGATGTAAATGTCCCACCAAGCACTAATCCAGATAAATAAAGATGCTACGTTCTATATACTGTACGTGTCATAAGTCCTTGTACACTTTTTACGTTATTAGAAACAAAGATAAATCTAGGCTTAATATTAATGATCCAAAAAATTTTATTAAAAAGGAGATGAAGGATATTTTAATTTCTATTCTTTTTTAAAATTCTGCTCTCTGCCACAATACAGAGCTCTTGGCGGGTTTGAAACCTACCCATAACTTTCCTGAGGGTGCCGGCCAGAATGTTGGCCCATTCCTCCTCCACCTTGGCTTTCATGACCTCCACACTGATGTGGTAGTGGGTGTTGGCCTTTCTCTCTACGGCGCACCAAACGTATTTGGTCGAGTGGGTTCAGGTTGGAGGAGCTGGGCGTTCACATCTCTTTGGACCAAAATCCATTCACCCCTAATTTTTTTTCAAACACTTTTGGGTGACCTTGGATGTGTGGCACTGTGCTCTGTCCTGTGTCTCTATCCAATTTACAATGACGTAGGTTTCGATGAGGATGGGAAATATATTCTTGGCCATGATAATTTTATATTCATTGGCCGTCTAGGTCTCCTTTATTCACACTAGTAGAAACACCGTCTGTACCATGAAATTATTATGAATTTTATGAAATTTTTGCGAAATTTAAACGTTACTATCTTTATAAAAAGTGTACAATGACTTATGACGGATAAAGTAGATAATATATTTTTATTGACCATTTAAGATCCGAAAAAACCCTCAAATCTTTATAAGATCTGTAAATGTTCCTGTACACGAAGCCTTTTTGGATCTTGGATATAATAAATTCACCTATAATGTACCCAATAACATCAAACCTAGATCGAAGACCCCCTCCGATCATTATTTAGCATTACTTTAAGCTTTTTGATATCCAAATATTCACTTGAATCCTTTTTAATATTCGTAATGGTTCGATTATACTAATCTTTCTTTGATCCTGGATCTCAAATAATACAAATATACCTATATTGTACCCAATTATTTCCGATCCAGATCTAAGACCCGCTCTATCTTTATTGAACAATACTTTAAGCTTTTTTAGATCCATAAAGTTTGAGTAACCAAATCCGGTTGGAGTACTGGGTCTAAAATTGTTTTGGATGATACATGGATTATACCGTACCCAAGTCGAAATATGTCTTATCCCTAGTTACGAAACGATGACCATGTGATGCATATTTCTCCAAATTTAATTGGAAAGGCTAATTTTTTTCTACTAGGAGTGTTGAGGGTCTTTGAACATTCCTTTATAATTAAATATGTCAAGTGCATCAATTTACTAATTCATTTTGATTAAAAAGGTTTCTTACGTGAAAAGAAGAAATATTTTCATACATCACGAAGAAAAATGATAAAAACTAACTTCAGAACTGGTTTAGTTAAATTGTAAAAAATTGTTATTCATATATCAAGAGTGGGCGGGCCAAAAAATTCAAAATTTAATTTTTTTAAACTTTCGTCTATATATGGCATAAAAAATAACTGAATCAATTTTTCTTCAATAAAATGATAAAGGATAATATATTATGGATTATTCATTCAATATTATGCCCTCTACAATGTCTTCGATACGATGTCTTAAACTTTGGCATCCTGGATAATTTCTGTATGCAGAAAGCTTGACCAAGAATCACGAATGGTTGATTTTAGTGCTTCCAAATTTGAGTGTTTGGTAGTATTAGACCTACTTTTGACACCACCTTACTGATAACAGTCCACAGGGATAAGGGTTGGGCTTGAGTGAAACCACTTTGACGTGCCCCATAAGTTTTTGAATTTGTAGCAGAATACTTCTTGTATTTTAATTACAGTGTGACAAGGAGCACTGTCTTGCTGCCATAGATAGGTCCCATTGGATTAGTTGGCCCGAATTCAGCCTAACCCAATAACAATCAAGGAATATTATGCACTCCCTGGCCTCAATTTTAGGCCTCGTCTTAATGAAGTATCGGGGGGATAACTTTTCTACTTGGAACATTATTTGGTTGTATTTTTTGAGCATGGCACCCCTAGTACATTTTATTCTGATTTTGAAAGTCATTTTAGCTTTTTGATCTGATCAATTGTGAAAATTGTTTTGTTGTAAAATAAAATTATTCATGATTGAAATATTATACTTAAGTAAAATCCCGAGTGATATCCATGATCCGTCCCTTTTGATGCTCATGCGACCACATTGTTTATTCAACTTATAAAATTAGCTCTTCGTTTAAGCTTATATAACATCTAAATAATTATGTACTTTGATTGTTTCCCGCACAATTATTTAATTCTTGGTATTTTCCACACTCTGTACATATTTTAAAATTACTTTGGCTTAATTGGGTCTCAAATTTGCAAAATTTAAAAAATATAACTTATAATTTATAGAGATATTTATTAATCATACATCTTCTTGAGGGAAAACATGTATGATAATTATTACATGATTGTTTTAGATCCCATTTTCTCCTTCATTTCTTATTTTCTACTAAGAGAAAAATAGAAAATATATCCTTTGGTTGGTTCAAAACAAGGAAAGAAAAAAATTAGTACACATAGAATACTCCTTGCCCTTAAGATATTTTACACACTTTGTTTTGTATCCGATATTAATTATGTTGTTTATGGTTTGTTATGACGCCATTGAATAAGTTCTTTAATTATCTAATTTTTTTACAATTAAAACTTACATTTTCAGAAGACTTTTATTGTAAGATAAATCTTACATATACCATATATTAATAATGAATATACTTAATATTATATGTACGTAGAAAATGGAACATAACATTAACTAATTGTAAAATAAGTTTTGTCCCTAACCTAAGAAAAGTTGGTAATCTTGACTTTTTTTTAGTATGAAGGTCGTGTTTTTGATAAACTTTGTTCTATAAGAAGGCGATAGAATTTAACTACATTGTCTGAAAAAAACAACACAGTATACTATATAAAGATATTCTAAATCCGTATTTTCTAGTTTTTTGCTTTCCAATTTTTTGTCTAACAAAATTGGTGTAAAATGAAAGATAATATTAATTAATAAAACAAAGTTTTACTACCGAGTATTTATAATAAAATCAACTCTTACTTCCTTTTATCTAAAAATACGTTCCATTTTATTATGTGACCATGATATATAACTTGAGTATTCAGTGACTTTATACAATTTTACTGAATTGAGGGAAACATCTTCTCCTAAAAATTGCTGTGAAGAAGTCTTAAAAAAGTAACATTGATTTAAATTTTGAAACATGCTTTAAAATATATATATTTATGTTTTTGCTCGAGAAAATAACAATTTAGTCATAATAATAAAATCTCAATTGAGTTTTGTATGTGGCATTGAGTGTCTAAAGAGATTACACTGTTTATAGTTCTCCTTATAGTATATATCATGCATATTTTTGATATAAGAAATAACAATGTATTCAAATTACCCTAATAAGTCTTAATCATACTAACAAAACTTCCATAGTTGTAAGATTGCACAAAAATCATGCGTCTAGTAAACAATAATGTATCACAATAATTATATTTTCAAACCGGCTCAGATATCAAACTTGGTCTCTGAAAGATTAAAGATTTTTTAACAGTTGGAGGAGGGACTATATTACATCTATTTTAATAGAAGACAATTTTAAATACTACTTATATTTATGAAAACAATTTTGTATTGGCTCATAAATTTAAGGCTTGCTTCATTTGCTAGATCGTTTACAATGTTGGATCGAATATAGAATAGTAACCAAAACCTTATATCTGGATTCTGTCTATGAGAAGACTATTGAAGAAGGAATTTAATTTTTTTATATAGCAACAAGGAAAAGTGCCATGTATTTTTTATTTGAATTTGTGCACATAACAAATATCTGGGATCCCTTAGGGTGTTTTTCATTTGAATTTGAAAATATTATGACATATTAAAGATTGTAGATATTTTTATAGTGGTCCTCATCATAAAACAGTCTATTTTATCACCACAAAAGTTCAGAGTATCTTATACCAGTTTAGATCTATTAGAACGCCATTACTTGATATTTATGTATAAATTATTGATAGATGCAAGTACGAAAAATCTTGGTAGATTTAAGTTTTTATTTACTAAGCAATTTTCAAACATTTTAATCCGATAATTTTTTTACGACATTATAATATGGGTTTTACATTTTTTTAAAAAGGCCATAAAACAAGTTTTGTTAAAGAAAAAAAGTTAAATTTTTGGTTCAAAATAATTATACCCATTTAAAATTTTGTTTAACACATATATAATATTTTAAACTTTGGTAACATAATCTGTACCAATGATACACATAATTTCGTGGCGTTGAATTAATGGAATTCTAATCCTGGGGCATCCTGTATTTTTAGAATAATGCATAATTAATAATTAATTCACTATTAATATATAATATTATGTTCTATTAAATAACCAATGCAGGCCTTTTAGTAGACGTAAGTATCTAGACATAATAAAATGATCTTATAGGATTTTAGTATATTTGCAACATACATGTACATATTTAAAAAATATGTAAATATTTTTCATGCATATATTCATTTTTGTAGTTAGCTATTTCTGTTATTGACAACAAAATTTGACAAAGAGTTAACGTTTTTTTAATAGCTACATATACTTTAAAAAATACATTTATGTATATAATAAATATGTACAAAAAAATAACGTTTAAAAGATAATGCTTTTCTTCTCTTCATCAATCATTTTGAGGAAATGAAGGATGCTATCATAATTTCAAATTTGTTCAAAAAGCTTCTTTTTTACACTATTTGTTTTACTAGATGTGAAGAAAAATGTTTGCCTTTTAACACAAAAGCAAGCTTAAATGTGCTTTCTTAAATTTGGGCCTATATTATAATTGTATTCTTCAACAAACAATCGTCAATTACTATAAACAAATTATTCTTATCAACTGTTTGAATACGCTGCAAATGGCACATAAAGTAGCCACAGTTCATGGACACAACAACATAAACATAAATTGAATGTTTTTTGAAGGGTTGCGGCCAATAAATTCTCTCATATCAAATAAAGGCTTTAAATAGGAGGAGGTGTTAATTTATGATACTCTCTGTTTTCTTCATGAACACATTAAACCATAACTATTCCCTCAATACATTGTTGTTCTCTCCTCAAGAATAACAGAAGAATAATAACAGCTTAGGGAAAAAATTAGAATTGAGGAACCGGGTGGTTCTTTTCCTTGTTACTAACGCTTTAAAGACACATCCACTTTTTAAAATTTAAAAAAAAGTACTTCCCCTTTTTTTTAATATTAGTTAAACTAAGTGCCTCCGAGATTAAATTCCTATTATACAGTGTGCTGCTCCCTGTGTACTATTTATTCTCCATTTTTTTTTAACTACGCAACGAAGTTGAACGGAGGTTATGTTTGTTTGGCACCAGGATCAAGACAAAAGTTACAGATCAGTTTAGATCCAACTTGGTACAAATATTAAATATGATCACAATATGAGGCCATTAAATTTTATAGGGCAAGATCAAAGGTCAAGGTAACACAAAACGTAAAAAATGCATAGTCGACTATAACTTATAAAAAAAATTAAGACCCTCAGCTCAATTTTATTTCAAGGGGATGTATTGTATTCTATCGAGTGCCCAATCAATTTTTTTTGTGTATTGTATATGATATACAACAGGGATCCCTATATTTAGCGAACCCAGTGACTGTTTTTCATACAATAAGACATGGATACCTACATTTAAATAAACTTTGTTTTATTAATAACGATAAGACAAGTGCTTTTGTAAGGATTCGAACTATTACGAGAAGTTAACTCTGTATTTATATATACATATTTCTATTGTTCTTTTCTACGAAATAAAACAAGGCAGACATATGTAAGCCTTAGAAAACCTGTCCTTCTTTTTTCCGTTTATAATTCTGTTTATGTTTATAATTCGTTCCTCACATACCATCTGTAAAAGTTATTCTTTTACATTAATTTAATATCCTACTTCAAACAAATCTAAAACACATATAAAGTAATGTATTATACATATACAGTTACAATATCATAACAAATTTCTGTGTGGTTTTGTTTATATGGTGCTTAATTCAAAAGTGTATGATAACATATATTCCCTTGGTATTTTATTCCCGTGTAGGAAATACATTTCTTGACTTATTTCACTACATTATATTCCAATTACTTTTTAAGTTACCTTGAGTTACATGTATAATGGATATCCTTATTTCAGAGACACTAACTAAGAAGTTAAATTAATATAAGGAATGCAACATAATTTATTCCTAATTCCAAAAGGCAATTAAACCATTTTTATTAATCAAAAAAGTTTTTATTTGTTTGATAATGATTGTAAACAATTAAATTTTTGTTTTATGCAGCTTATAAAAATCATACCAGATATGTGACGGCCCCCATTATCCATATCGATAAAATTGTTCGAATGAGTCTTTTTTTTTTTTTGCAAACACTGATCATGTATCAATTTGTTATTCATATACATATATAACAACTCAAATACCCATAATTATATATCTCATAAATACTAAATGCATTCGTAAATGCACATATAGTTGTTAATTAAGATGAGTGATGATGTTAGAAAATAAGGTTTTTAAATCACGTTTAAACTGTAACATGTACAGTCTGTTTATACAGGTTGCAATTTGTACAAAGCAAACTTGCAAAAAAATGCTCTGCAATACGTGTTAATTATTAAAAATTATGAAAAATGTATCTAATAGCATTTTTTTAATTCAAAGTTCTCTTTTCTTCCAAATGAAAAAAACTGACAAAAAACATTTATAAAATTGAACTGGAGTCTATTAAAAAAAAAAAACTTAATATATTTTCCAATTGCTTTTTTCAATTTTTAAGAAGCTCCATTTGATAGTCAGAAACACTTTCATATAGATAATTTCTCTAGAAGTCAAGACAAATCTACCAGTTAAAAGGTTATTATTTCTTCTTTTATTTTGTAAAAAAATAATATCTATATATTTTAAGCTTTCTCGATATTAATTTCTTGATTAAGTTTTCCCCATTGCCAACGAAAATTTGCTAAAATCTATACATACAAAGCAAGGTTTGTCAGTCTGTCTATTTTTTCTGTGTATGAAATAAAGTAGTCAAATTGTAAAGGATCCATTTGATATTTTTTTTTCAAAGTGTTGCATTCTTGTTGCCTAAAAATCACCTTCAGAGGCCTCAAATTTCCTCTTAACCTTATCCTAATCTTACAAACAAACGTTTCACTGAGTCCCAGAGTTCGAGCAATTGTAATGCTGTCACTCCCGGTGCAGATTCCAAAGAAGGCTCCATCCTCTAAATATTTGGGACCACAAATATGTCAATTGATTCCATTTTTCCCCTAACCCGAGTAGATTTGAACAAGCTATGTAACAAATAAAAGTCCGCTGCCTAAGTGTACGAGTTTGCCCAAGAAAGTGCGCAACGTGGCGGCATAGATATAGCTTGTACACCCTGTATAGGGCTTTTATTTGATTCAAAAAAGCCTAATTAGTATGTTGTTCATTTGTTAAGTCTCGATTTCTTAGCCTTTTGATTCCTTCTCCATTTCACCTTTTTTTAAATATTCTAAATAAACGAATACTATTTTTAGTAATGGGAATTTTTTCATCTTGTATATATAATACATATTACATAGTTCATCAAATAAACATTCAAGTACTAATATTAATACTGTTTACTTGATCAAAAGCATGTATATATGTCTGCTATTAGAGAATAAAGATCAAATTATGTACAAACATTATTCAAGAGGTTAAGAATACGTGTATCTGTTGTAAAATGTTTATTTCAAGATCGAGGAGTTAAGACTAAAAAAAACAACTTTAGTATTTTATAGATTATGTAAGTTACTGCTATTGATTAGAAGATACTATATAACAGCTGTTGTGGCTCCCCCACAACTTTTACCTTCGTCATAAATAAAATATAAAAGCCGTCCTATAGAAGAATCTTTGCTATATGATGCCATCAAATGTATCAGCTGTGACGTAACCATCAAACAATCTTTATACATTTTTATAAGAATGATAAATACTTTAATTGTACATTTATACAGAATAATACCAAAATATTATCGTGCATAACAAGATCCCGTATTTGTATCTAAACTAAGTCAATTGTAAATTGACGAGCAACATTGCTCAGTGGATAAAAAAATTAAATATATATTTATTTATATTGTCTTCAACTCAATGTGCGTAAGTTCGATTCACTGTGGCTACTTAAAAAGGAATTACAAACTATGTATAGAGTGTTTTGCCAGCTCTTATTTATTATTTAGTCCAGCCTTAGGGTCAGGCCTTTGAGTCCTTGGGGACAGTCCGTAAGACTATCGATCCTTCGGACTCTCAGTACTAGAACTGATTTAAAAAAAAGAAATAAAGTGGAGTGACGTCATCAAGGTCCGAACTTTATAAGTTTTAGGACTGATATGGAGGAGTAAACTGAACGGATATGCAGTCTTCAGTCATAATTAAGGAGAACCGACACAACATTATTCAAAGACAATTCCTAGATGAGATGAAGCAATTGTAATACTATTATGTTTATTTATACTTAATCATTGCAACTCCTCTATCTGACCAATTGAAAAGAACATAAAAACCAATTGACGTAGCTACTGATAAAACGGTCAATATCAACTTAAGTACCATAACTTAGAGAATGGTACTAAAAGCAAATCCTGTCACTGTCATCGGTTCTTAAAAAAGATTCCAAATTTTAAAGAACCCTTTTCAAGGTATAAATGTCAGTATTATTATTGTATGCTAAAAATACCAAAAGATTTGAGGGATAAAGGACTCCAATCAGTAAATTAGTCGAATAGGTTAGCTGTTGACATTTTTAAACAAAGTTTTAGTACGCATATAGTAGTAGGTACATATAGATAACTACTACGGGATTCGTCCTAGTGGGACCATCATCGTACAGTATTAGCTATTGTGACAGCAGATAGACCAAGGCTATTACTATAAAATGAGTATCAGCTCATCTTTGTATATAAAAATTTAAAACTTGATTATTCAAAATCTTTAAATATTGATAATAATACATAACTCTATGGATTTATATATAAATAAAGCAAAGTTTGTCTGGATATTTGCTTTATAGTCATTTTGTACGACTATAGAAATAACATTATAGCAACAAATGTATGTGCAAATTCAAAATTTGCATAATTTCACAGATTTTAATTCCATGTCTAAAATAATACAAAAATGAATTTTAAAATGTACTTATTATGAATATAAATTTTGACAAACAAAGAAAAATAATGTAATTATATAACATACATTGTGAAAGCAAAGTTCTAATTCTAGTTCAGACTTCTAATAACTCTGAACAGAGCTAGATATTTCTACAAATAAATGATATTTTGAATAAATACAGAATATTTCTTTTATATTATTTTGATATTGTTTCCTTCTAAAAGGTTAATTAAAAAGTGGTAGAAAATTCTGCTATAAGTATTATTTTAGAATTTGTCTTATTTTATAATATTGTTAGAAATAAGTATTGAAAATTCATCACTCTAAATAAGACATATATTGTGAGTTCTACGTAGTTTTACAGACAAATGTGCTTCCATAATTAGGACAAGTGTTTGTTTACAACACTAATTTGAAAATTAAGAAGTGAGTTCAATATTTATAAAGTAATGTAAACACATTACTAAATATAAGCAGTGATGGATCGTGTATAGTAGAACGGTAAAACTGCAGCAACCTATGCGGCCCCTCATCTTCAAGTAATGTCTCAAGGTTAAAGACAATATCTATATCATGATCTGCAGTGTCATGTAAGACCTAGCTGGATCTGGTAGCAAGACGGGGCAGCAAAAGATCACTCATGTACTTTCTTGATTCTGAGAATGAGATGTACTTCCCTCTTAACTTGGCAAAATTGAACCCTTTTGACTATTTTCTCAAAGGCAATGTTAGACGGGTTTCCAATCAAAGTCCCCAAAGGACCACAAGATCCCTGCAAGCATGAAGAAGAAGGGCATTCCGGGTTTTATGCAGTGGGTTTGTGAAGAACACAGTGGAACGTTTTTCAGGACTTTGTGAACGAGTGGCCTGAGTTAACAATTTTCTTTTTTAATTTAATGTCAAATTTATGTTATAATGTTTATTTTTGATAAAATTTCAATATTATATAATCGGTTAAGATATAAAGTAACAGCAGCGGGTTTTTTTCTCGGTTTGTGAACGTTTAGATGAATCACTCTTTAATAATAGATTAATGAAGAGTTATAATGTATATGCATGGATGAAAAGTAAATTTGTCTCAAAAAAAGTAATTGAGCTCAAAGATTAAATTCATATGGTTGTACAACTGCAAAAATGTCCTAAGATCGAAATATGCTGAGCCAATGAATAATAAATATAATATTAAAGACTGTTGAGATATTATTGGCTGAACTAAATAGAGCTTGATCTCTTTATTCTTAATATGACCTAGTTTTTTTTTCATAATCCTCAGACAAAGAACATAATACTTTTAGTTTGATTGACTTTTTTTAGAATCAAACCTTTTTTAAGCGCTTCGTATTCAAGATAAGGATACATCAAGTAAATATTTCATCGGTTAATAAGTCCCGGGCCTAACTAGCATATGGCGCCACTAACAAAATATTTTTGTGAATTACGAACATTCACAAGGTTACTGTCAAAATTTCTTGACGTTTGATATATTATTTATCGAGTTACAGTTGTTTAAGTAACGCTACTTTTGTGATTGTTAAACACGATGGACTCAAAGCAATTTTGTGTTTTGATTTATCACTGCTTTTTGATGCGGAAAAACACAGTTCAAGCCCATGCTTGGCTTGAAAAATGTTATCCAGACTCTGCTCCAGCGAAAAAACCCATCAAACGATGGTTTACCGATTTCAGACGGGGTCGTACGGACACCGATGTTGATGAACGCCTTAGTCGGCCAAATGAGGTGGTTATACCTGAAAACATTGAAACCCCTGAAAATGATCATGGGCAATCACAAAGGGAAGTTGCAAGGGATGGCTGACACTCTGAAGTTATCAAAAGGTAGTATTTTTGCAGCCTTTTATACCCAAATATTCGTGTATTATTTGGGTATAAAAAGCTGTTCTTCAAATGGGTGCTGCGTTTACTCACATCAGAGCAAAAGCAACAACGAGCAGATGATTCAATGAGCTGTTTGGAGATGTTCATGCGAAATAAGAAGGAGTTTTTGCATTGGTACATCACAATGGATGAAACATGGATTCAGCACTTCACTCCAGAATCAAAACGGCAGTCTGCTGAGTGGTGTGCAGACGGAGAAAGCCGTCCAAAGACTCAAACATCGGCTGGGAAGGTCATGACCCCTGTATTTTGGGACGAGGATGGAATTTTATCCATTGAAATCTTGGAACATGGAAAAACAATCAAGAACGACTATTTTATCGGTTTGTTGGATAGTTTGAAGGCCAAAATTACCCAGAAAAACCTCATTTGAAAAAGAAAAAGTTGTTCTTTCACCATGACACTATGCACCGTGTCACAAGTCAATAGAAATACCAACAAAATTGGTCGAATTAGATTTCGAATTGCTTTTGGACCCACTTTATTCTCCAGATCGGGCTTCCAGTGACTACTGGCTCTTTGTAGAACTCAAAATGATGGTCTGTGGAAAGAGATTTGGCTCAGATGAGGAAGTGGATGTCGAAACTGAAGCATATTTTGAAGATCTCGAAATTCTAAAAGTTCTAAAAGGAGATTATATCGATGAATAAAAATGAATTTTGGCAAAAAAATGTTGTTTTCCTATCTATACCTGGGACTTATTGAGCGATGTATTATGTACATATTTCAAATCCTAATACTATAGGATTTCAGAATCATTTTCAAAATGGCTTTATAAAGTTTATAACTTTAACTATAGTTACTTGATGTTAAAAATTTAGAGGTTCTGAAGAAAAACACCAATTTTTAACCATAAATAAAGATAACTTGAGTTCAAAGTATGATAAAGACATTTTGACAAGGATTCTTGTTTTGAAAATTCAAACAATGGCAAAGAGCGGAATAGTGATCTCAAAACATTTACAAGTATAACAATTTGAAAAGTTTGAGAGAGGAAGTTTTGATTTACAAAGATTTTAATTACGTCATTTTAATTTATTATTAATGGAAAGTATTGTAAAAGATGGGCAATGCTTAGTTTAGTTTTTAATATCACAATCCTTTTCCACTTATTATTAGTAATATTTTTTTTTTAAATATTAGTATTAAACTACATCTTGAATTATAACAGTTCTGACATTGATTGATGAACCATTCTTTAAAATAATGATAAACTATATACCAAAACTGTGTCATGCTCAAAAATGATAATACACGTCGTAGAAACCCACTTTTAATCCTTTCTTTATCTGATATATTTTCAATCATTTATAGTTATGATAAGACCTCATCTCTTTTATAAAAAAAGGTAAAAATACTGTTAATATATTTTTACACTTTTTTTTATAATAGGAGAGACAGGGGATAGTTGCAACACTTATTGTTATTGGCTCAATTTCTTCAAACTGGTGTTACTTAGACGTACATCCTACATATGTCTGATATTGTTCGAATTTATTTAAAAATAATAACAGTCAGTAGTTTTTACAAAAATTTCATTTGAACACGACTCGTCAAATGTTTCAACTGCCCCTATAGACAGGCACAGTTCCAACATTTATAAAAATCGGACTTGATTATTGTTTTCCTCATACAGTTCCTTGTAGTATTTAATAAAGCCTCATGACAGCTAAGTTTTCCTCCTCCTAAATATTTTTTATTGACAAGGTTTCTATGTGAATTTGTACTTTCTTTTTTCTTTACATATCGACTAGTGATGGGACAACTAATCGAAATCGGAGAATCGGGTGTTTTTTCTGGAATCTGAATAGGGATCGTCAATGGAAAATAATAATTAAATTGCAATCCCGATTTTTTATTTTATTAATCATTACTGGTATTTAGTTTTTTAAAATTAAGGAATTTTTGCTAGTCATTAGAATTTTTCATTTTTGTAATTTTTTTTCTTCAAAAATGATTGTACACCGGACAAAAATTCATACATACATACAGATAAACTTTGCTTTATTAATATAGATCAATAAAAATTAACAATGATAAGGAGTTAGACACGACCTTTAAGCTTATTTACCGGAATTTATGAGCTGATGAAACTTGTTTGGACTAGATAGGATTATGTTAACAAAGAATTACTCATAATTTTACCTATTATATAGTAATAGCAAGGAGTTTATCATTATTTTTGCTGTAACTATTATCATTTAAATGATTGATTTAATTGCAATTTTATCAAAATTCAATAACCACTCAGTGAGAAAAAAGGACATGGACAGAAATTTTTCCGATGTCGATCTTCGATTCTACTCTGATTCAATAAAAACTTCACTTAATCAGAAACACATCATCGGCGTTAATTTACATATTTCATAAGTACATGCTATAGTGGTAACTTTTTACTTAGATGTTCTCTTCTCAATATTAAAGAAATAATAATAGCAATTTAAAAAAAAATACTGTTCAGGTTTCAATATACAAAAATATTACACACATTAAACGCATAAGTTTTGTTTGTCTGACCAGATATATATTAAGTTTCAAAAATTTAGTACCACCGAAAATCATGATATGTATTGGATTGACAGTGAGCACGCATGGTTGTTTGACCTAATTTAATAAATTAAGATTCTCGCTCAGGGGGCAAACGGATCAGAGGGATCAAAAAACTTGTTGGTTAAAGCTTTTAACATAATTTTTCCCCACAACTGCTGAAAATCATATAGAAAAAGACCACTAAGATTGTGTCTCTTATTGAAATAAAATCCCCAAGTCATCAAGATCGTCTGGAATATGTAAGATGATTACGGAGTTATGATAAGTACAAAAAGAACGGATATAAAGTTGGGAATTTGGGTCTTCATATGGAAAATGCGCGTCCTCATACCACAAGACTATAAATGTAATTTCTTACCTCCAATTTAATGGAAATATTGTCCAATCTTCCTTATTCTCCGGACTTTTTTCCTTCCGACTTATTTATGTTCCTTGAAGTAAAATAGATTCTTGCTGGAACTTCATTTGTATTCGTAGAAGAATTCAAAACAGCCTAAGAGGGGTAACTCAATCTGAGTTTAAAAATAGACTTTGAAAAGGGGATGGATCCGAGGTTTGCAAAATTTTATTGAACTCTATGGGGAATTCGTAGAGAAATATTAATAAAAAATTGGATTTTGCTTTTGATACGCCTCATAGTTTGAGCAATAGAATAAAGATTTAACCACTTCACATAATCAAATCATGTCAATACAACACTTATTCAATTGCTTTTGAATTTATCAAATAATGATTTATTCATTCCTTAGGGAAGTTAGTCCATTAAGAAAAAAATAGTGAAACTTTTATTATTATTATTTTATTTTGTTGACTTTGTTTGTTTGTTTTGACTTTCATTTCCTTTTTACATACTTTGTTAAGGCAGTTTTTATGTGTAATTAAACAAAGTAAAAGGGAAAGACTGCCTTTGTTTACTATTTCAAGATAATTAATAAATGTGGTTTTTTTTTTTATTCTTTTAGCATCGTGATACACAAGAAACACTAACCGTTTTGGATAGACTTGATCTTGATTGTGAAATTCCAAGTGCAGAAGAAACTGCGAAAAAATTTGGGTTTGAAGATGACTTTTACTCAGGAGAGCTCTCTTGGTGGCAAAGAACAAAACCTAAGATTTGGTCAGTATTTGATGAACCGTATTCGTCCTCAACAGCTAAAGTTAGTATACATAATATATAAACATATTAAATCATAGTTCAATAAAATTTAATACTGTATTGTTGAGTTATTATTCAACTACAGAGTGTCAGATAATTATTTACCTATTATGAAAATAACTTAAACTAAACATTGATCATGTCAATTTTAAAACTTTTATCACATCTTAAGATTAAACCAATTGTAATTTATTTTAATACAATTTCAATTCATTTTGATCACTGAGAAAGTAATAGGGATCATTGAATAAAATAAACATTCCAACATCGCGTGGAAAATGTTGTCCTGCAGCAAAACGGTGCTCACACTCACAATGCCAATGTGGCCCAGCTCATTCTTGATGATAACATGTCTTTTTGCAACAAGAGTATATGTCCACCATTTTTGCATAATGTAAAAACATTAGAGTACTGTTTTTGGGCACACGCTCAAAACAAGGCCTTCCACACGACTACAATGACAATGTCCTGAGAGTCTCCTTCAATTTAATGTGGGAAAAATGACGAGGCCATGATGGGAGGTCTTACATTATCTTCAAAATCCATTTGAGGTCTTTTTAGAAACTGAGGATGGCTGCATAAAGCTCTAAATTATAGCTAAAAAACTTTCTGAAGTATTAGAAATATACAGTTTGATTATTGAAAACTTTGTTTTGTGATTATATTTCAATCAAGGTTTTAATTACCCTGAGGAAATATTTATCTAACATTAATTATATTGATTATATTTTATTTCATAAAACATATGTAACGAACAAAATAGAGTGTGCCCAAATGAAATTACTCTTCAACAAAAATTATTCAGCTTGTATTTGAGATATTTTTTGATTTAATATATTCTAGGCCACAATTTTTAGGGTTATTTTTTATGAAAATACTCCTATAAACCATCATTCAAACTTTGCTGATCATATTGGTTAATGCTGAATTGTGACCTAGAGAATGTATTAAAATAAGAAAAAACAAGGAATTATTTATTATTTTAATATTCCTCAAGTTCTTTTTATAAAGTAAAAAGAGACAGAAATATCCATCAAAGTTTATCAATCAATTAGTGAACACAAATGACTTATTATATTGTCAAAAGTTCAATTTTTATTTTTAAACCTCCGTGACTCCCCTTCAAATCATAAGTTGAATACTTTTATATTTTAGCAATACAATACTTTATATTTCCTTCGTAGTTGTAGCATGTCATGTATTTTATAAGCAGGACTCGACAGCCAGATTATCCCTGGGAGAGTAAAAACTAGTGGGTTAGAGTAGAGGGATCTGTTTTTACCCTGTTTGACTACGTAATGTGGAACCTTCAACCATTTGTTAGCTATGAAGTAGTATTGAAATAAATATAATTGTAGCTTTGGGCATGGGATTTATTTTAAAAAAAAAGTGCTTACCTGAACGACAACTTTTTTGAAACATGTATAATAATTATCATAATAATAGTTCAATTTTTATTGTACTTTATATTAAGTATAAATTATGTTTCATAGAAAATATATTACTTTCTTTTTGTACTCTCAAAACTTACCTTATTTAAAAAGCAGGGTACGAGTCTAAAAATAAAACAATATTTTTAATATTCTAAGATTGTAATTTTTTTAAAAGAATAGTAAAAAATAAGACATTACTAACTGTGTTGGCTAGTGAATAACTTTAACGACCATTTAGTCCTTCTTAAAGCATCTTTGAAAAAATTGAATTTTTTTTAGCATAATATGATACTTGTAAATTTATATTATTTAGAAGAAAGAATATTACTATTTCTTTGTTATTTAAATCAAACAAGATATGTTTTATTAAGTAAAATATCTCCTGCTCTACTTTCATTTCCATCATTCATATCGATTGGGTTAGCTGAATAATAGGACAAAACATTGTTTGAAGCCTCGATAATTAATTTAAAAAAAAATTTAATCACTCTGAAACGAATGGAAATTAGAGTAAAAATAGGATAACATAAGATAAAGGATGTAGTAAAATATTTTCCTTATTTTATGTGTGGCAATTAGGCTCTAGAGATAGTCGCAGATTGTGCGTGGTTGCATTTTAGAAGCAAGATTGTAAAGTTTTCTTTGAAATACAGTCAGTTCCTATTATGCGTTAGACTAATGAAGAGCATGAGTTTACTGTCGAAAATAAATATTGCCCAAAAACGCTTTGATGGAATATTTTATAATATTCTACCAATTGAAATTTAACTGCAATGTTTTTATTGGTGCGATTTATTCCATCAATTAAAAAAAGAAATTCAGTTCTTTTTCATAATGTGTTTAAATTTAGTGGGTGAAACCGCATTTATTTCGGATAACCCAACTTTACTTATTAACTTTGTGGAATTGCCAAAGATTATTCATCTTATTTTACTCCGCATTTTTTAAATAAGAAATGTTGTTAATTAAATTTTTCTATTTTTTTATTTTGTGTAAAAAAATTTAAAGTTATTTAAAGAGAAACAAAAAATTAAAATTCACCATTTATTAAAATAAAAAAGAATCGGGTTATCCCTTTTTTTCTTGTAATGGCGGACGTTACCTATCTGATATGGTTTTTAAAACTGTTTAAAACAAAACTTTGAATGTGTAGTATCATTTTGAAACATTTCTTTTATGGTTAAGGAAACCTTTTTTTTTTGCTTTTTGGAAAAATGATGTTCAGTTGTGGCACTTAAATTAATATTTCAGCTTTATGTCTTTTAATTTTTTGTAATTCCTTAAGACATTCATCAAACAATGTTTTTAGTTCTATTTTCTAATTTCATTGAATAACTAGCGATGGGCAAAACGTAGAAAAAAATAACATTTTTGCTATCCAAAAAGAAAAAATGGTTCATGGCATTATTTGTTTTTCCTTCTTGTTGATTATTTAATTGATGATTGTGGTTTTAAATTTATCTCTCTCTCTCAATGATGAATTACCCCTTACTGTGTTATATTAATTGAATATCCCACTTTGCCTCGCACTTTTGCTATCCATTACTACAATTCGAAAAATGGCCTTTAGTTGCTCAAAAAAAGGATTAAAACAAAAATGTATGTTCCATGTAACACATGGCTGAAAAGTCCCGGGCTTCACACATAGATGGTACTATTTTTTAGTTCCCACACATTCAATTAGTACCAACCTTCAAAAGACAACTGTCAAAATTATATAACTATCTTTTCTTTAGTTTGTGAGTGTGAAAACAATTTCAAGTTTTAATTTAACACCTCTTCTTGTTCGAAAAAAATACAAATCAAGCTTAGCAATGGCTTGAAAAGTATTATGGGAACTTTGCTTCATAATGCCAATAAAAATAAATCAATACTAATAATTAAAAAAAAAAAATTGAACGAAAAAAACAACATGTTTTTTTCGTTAAGTTAGGGACTTTTCAGTGTCCATGGTTTATGCATTTATTCCTTGGCCATATATATATATATAGTATTACAGTTCTAATATTTGTAAAGTGTACATCCTACTTTGAAATATTCATTATGGAAAAGTGTATAAGGATTAAATAAAAATCTTAGTAGTTTTCTTTAGTCTAAAAAAGTTTGAATTAAGTCTTCATTTTTTCTGTATACTTAGGATAAAATAAAAGATTCTAAACCTACCCATATAGTATTCAACATAAGTTGAAAGTGAAGACGGGATATTTTTTTTTTTTTTACATTTTTCTTTCTTTTTTTAAAATAAAAGAAAAAGAGATTTTTTTTATTGCTTATACTTGGAATATAAATTAGTTTGTATATTTTTTGTTCATAATATTTACATATGTATGTTCGTTAAGTATTGATCATTGATCTACCAAACTTTTAAGGGGAATTTATTTATTCAAATTTATTCATAGGTTATAGGAATTATTTCCGTTTTTTTTATTGTGGTCTCAATCGTTTCGTTTTGTTTAAAAACACATCCGAATATGAGAGTTCCGGTTATAAGAAACATCACAGTTCAAACTTCTCATAACACATCTGCCTGGACATTGGACAAGTATCAGACCAACGCTCACGAGGCTTTCTTTTTTGTTGAGTACATTTGTAATGCATGGTTTACTATTGAAATATTTATGAGATTCCTCACATGTCCGAATAAATTTGTTTTTCTAAAATCAAGGTAAGTAATATTTATTTTGATACAATATCATTAATATTAACCATTTTAATTAGACATCAACAGACTTATCAGTAAATCAAATCTTATGCAGTTTATCTCCAGAGTACCCAAAATTATCTTTACAGATCTGTTAGATGGTTTCATTTTATTGTCAAATAAATTTATCATTCTTGACGTATTCAGAATCCGTGTAACAAGTAATTCAGATGAAATATTTGAATATTCATAATTATTATGTCCTCAAACTTTTACAACTTTTACCATATAATTATGATTAAATCATTATTTTTTGTAACAAAGTGAGAATATGAGTTAAATATTCTTCTTGTCCCTTCATATTATGTATCATGTCGTTACTTTTAGTGTATCACGCAGTCTACCCTCCGAAACGAAGGAGAAAAAAGGCTCAAAATTAGTTGGTAGCAGTTACTCAATTCTTACCAAATGTGGAACTACAATTTTTTACTTTTTAAATAGACCTAATTACAATCCAACCAATCAACGTTTAAAATACTGATGATGATAAAAAGTAGACATATTGACAGCTAAAAACAAAATACAATGTATATATTTGTGATCGTGAGGTAACGCCGTGGTACTTGAATAAATATTAAATAGGTAACATAGAAAATTGATTTTTCTCATTTTCTTTATTAGTTTCAGATGGACTTTCAATCAGTTACGTGGAGAAACATGATTTATTCGTTTGATCTTAATCTTTCAATGTTAAAACTCCTTTAATTTACTGGAGCCAATTACTTTTTAACACTAAAATGTACACTTTTAAGTCCGTTAAAATAACTTTTGAAGTAAACACACACCTATATTTATGTATTTTATATATCAGAACCTACTATTTAGGAAGATATTTTTGGTAAAGTGGCATAGTTGTATAGAAGACCCCTTGTCCCCTTCAGTAGATACTTGATTCGCACTAAATATTAAACAGGGGCCAAATTGGAAAAAAAGTATAAAAAACAGCAAAAATTGAAAGTTATTATCTTTTAAAAAAACAAAAATATATATTGTAAAATGTGTCAAACTACAACTTTGTTTTATATGAAACAAACCTTTGGGTAAGTGTGAGTAGATATTATTATGATTTTTCATCCACAAATATGCTAAGTAGGTAATTAGTAATCAGAAAAAAAATCAAAAATATTTTTGTTCTTGTGAAAATACTTCAATGAAAACCTTTAAAGGTAAATAAAATTATTTGCAAGCAAAAAAAAATCAAAACATTTATGAGTGTTACAAACATTTAACAAAGAGCTACATTGGAGTAGCCATTTCCTATCCATATTTTTTTTTTTGTCTGAAAATAATTTTATAAAGTGAAAAACTTTTTATAGAAGTAATATAAGGTAAAAAAATGATTTTTTGGCCTTTTTTCTTTCCTTATTACTAATTACAAACTTTGCAGGCATTCTGAGGCAAAATTATACTAAAATCTAGTTACAATTATCAATAATATTGTTGCAGATGTCAAAAAAGTTGCAGTTCGACACATTTTCGTAATATATTTTATGAAAGGTTTTTTTATACAAATTTGGATTTAGTTTTTAATTTTTATTTTGAATAGTTACCTTTAGAAATAAAGTGATTTTTCTACTTTTTTCTTTAATCCAAGCCCATCGCATAGATTTGATTTATTTTTTATACACAAAATTAAGCACAGCCTCCCTTGTTGTCACTCCTGTACAAAAAGTTTATGATTTTTTATACAACAATTGATTAATTCCTGACATCTTAATAGTTAAGTTTTAATTCTTAATATATGTTATGTATTGTTCCACTTTCAGCGTTAATATAATCGACTCTGTGGCTACTTTAAGTTACTACATTGATTTAATTCTGCAACGTATGGCATCTAATTTGGAAAATGCAGACGTTTTAGAATTCTTTTCCATCATCCGTATATTAAGACTCTTCAAATTGACTCGCCATTCCTCAGGCCTCAAAATCCTAATGCAAACTTTTCGCGCATCTGCCAAAGAACTTATGCTCCTAGTCTTCTTCCTTGTCCTTGGTATTGTTGTCTTTGCAAGTCTCGTCTATTATGCCGAAAGAATCCAAGCTAATCCTCACAACGACTTTAATTCAATTCCACTTGGTCTTTGGTGGGCACTAGTTACAATGACAACGGTTGGTTATGGGGATATGACACCTAAAACATATTTGGGGATGTTTGTAGGGACTCTTTGTGCATTGGCTGGTGTGCTCACTGTTGCTCTTCCAGTCCCTGTCATTGTTTCAAACTTTGCAATGTACTATTCACACACGCAGGCACGAGCAAAATTACCTAAAAAGCGGAGAAGAGTTGTTAATGTTGATCTACCAACATCAGCAAATCGAAGAGCTAATAAAAACAAGGGCATGGGACAAAAAATGGGTAAGGTTTTTCAATTGAAGCCAAAAAATGTCAAGGAATAAAGCTTTGCTTAAATATAATTTGAAACTTTGAGATTCCCTAATTTTGAAAACATTTTGTCCCTATTAAAAATACATATTTTTAATATGTATACAAAAAACAACAACAACGAATTATTCGTTGGTTATGAAAGTTTTTTTTTTAAATGATGAAAGATTATTTGATTATTCTTTAAATTCTTTATTTTGGTACTATGAATATATATCTTTATCTCTATAAATTTTTGCATATTTCACATTTTGTTTTGCAAATTTTTGTTGTGTGGTATCCCACACATTGGTTCGGAAAGATCGAATAAAAACCGTTTATGTGTATATATTTGACATTTATGTACTTTGGGTTGAATTAATAAACTGATCAGTTTGAAATTGGGCAAGTGATACTTGACTGGGTCATTTGAAACTTGGTCAAATAAAATAGGCCATTTATTTGGAAAAATCTTTATAATAGCAATATATATTTGTTTTTTAACCTTATATAAATATTTGTCCTCTGACCAAATTTTTTATTAATTTAAGAATGAAAGAGTAGTGTATTATATATTTAATACCCCTTCCCCCTATTTTTAGTTCATAATAACCCCAGAGGGGCTGTTAGAGGCCAAAAATTTCTGATACTGAAAAAAAAAAGGGCTGAAAAAAAAATGGATTTAGTATTTCATGCAACTTTTATTTACATAAATAATAGATTTTGGGACATTTTTTGGCCACAAAATGGTCCACAAGGGTAAATTAATGAATTAAATTTTAAAAACTAAGAATATTTTTGTTATATAATGCTTATAAATTAATATTTGATTCTATTCAATTAATTGTTTATATTTTCTGAGATTGTCTTGAAAAATAATCTATTCAAATAAATTTATGGTAATTGAATTTAACACATTCTTTTTATAAATTAATCTTGTTTAATACTTTAGATGATACCTTAATGAATGCACAACTTGATTGCAGTCATGTAGTTTGAATATCTACTGATTTACAGGTATTTAATAGTTTTTTGATTTTTTAATCACTTAATGATGTTATTAAAACAATTAATAACTTTAATAATACTTTTTATATCTTAAGTTTAGCCCAAAATTTTACTTTAGATTTTGGAAGAATTATATTTATTTTTGTGTCACACTCAAACAATGATCGAGTCAATTCAAATGTTGAGTTAATTTCCAAAATCTGTAGAAAAAACCTAGTCAGTTTTATATTTTATTGACCTCTTCAAATGTTTTGAGTTTGATGTTGCCGTCACTAAGTGATATTTTCTCAATCATAATGTTTTATTAAGTTCTTTTAATCCATGAGGGTCATATTTACCCGTTTTGTAACACATTGTGCGTGATCTCAAAGGTACGGTCACATAAAAATATCAAAGAGGCAGGGATGTGTATATTGGCTAAATTGTGGTTTTTTTTATTCCAACTGAAGGAATATGATAAAAAATACTTGAGATGTACCATATCTATAGTGACGATTGTTCGTTGATATGTTACATATATTTTTTTAAATATGAATAAAGAACATTTTTTTGAAAAATTTACACTTACGCAATTTATTTAACATTCACATCCTTAGCAAAACTTAATTTTTTCTTTTTCTCTTTCTAATTTATCAACACCGTCCGACTTGACTCAAATTGGCACAACACTAATCATATCATTACAATAAAGACTATGAATTTACCGTTCTAATCGCTAAAATGTCGATGAAATTTAGACGAGATGGTCAAACTTGACGCACGTCCCCACCAATCTGACCTGTAATATTTTACTTTCACTTATATTATATTAGAGTTTCTCTCGTAGGACCTTGAGATCTTGCTTTTTTGGTGTTCTATATTTCACTGTTATACAACCTCCATCTCCAGGAAAAAGAGCTCCTATATCGCTTACTATTAAATAATTATAAAAATCAGGACCCAGGCTCTAACAAAAAAACAAAAATCATCATGATAAAATGAAAAAAAATGTGGGTTGAGAATATACTCACATGGCAAAATTCCTTTATTCTTCAAAATATATTTAAATGCTAAAATTTTAATGCTTTTTTATTTACTAACAAGAATGAGAAATCCATAAAAGATATCCATTAAAAAAAAACCTATTAAATAAAGAATGTTTCATCTTAACTTATTAAAATGAAAATATACATGAATTCTCCAATAAATATTTTGATCATTTCAATAAAAGAAATCGTCTTTAATTAAATAATTATATTCAATGAAGTGCACTAAAGGATTAATTTCCAAATGTCACAATTTTTTCCCCTATTTGTCTAAACATGTCCCTTATGGATGATGACCACATATGGTAAGCCTCCAATTAAAGAATACGGAAAACGAATATTGTATTATCTTCCGTACTAACATAGTAAAATTATTTTACAGGACGAACAACAAATTTTTTCCTTTGCAATTAATTGTCAACTTATATTTCACTTTATTTTATTCATACCTATATAATACAGTGACAGGTAAATACGTTCCTAGTAAATCACTGGGACAAAAACATAAGAATTGAATTTGAATTGAGACCATATTTTGAAAAAATCCGACTCGAATTTATGACACAATGTTTTCCAGGTAAAAAATTGGAATTTTGGAGGTGAATAAGATTGAATTCCATCCCTTCAGAGTAGTAAACCTTTGCGAGCCAATCCACCCCCAAAATCTTATAGAGGATTTTCCCATGTGCTTTTCCAGATAAATGACTTGATAAGCTTGGTGCTTTGTCCTGAAGATCCCCTAAACCTTTTCAGGGGATGTAATATATATACGTCATTTTGGCAGTTTCGGCCTGGTCCACAGTAAAGATCTCCTTCCCTAGAAAAATTTCAGATTCCACAGGATCTGACAGCGTTTTTTATTTTTTGCTTGCTATGCACTCATTTTTTTTCTCATTCCAAAAATTCTAAATTTGGGGTGAAAAAAAAAAAATTTAAGGCATTCAGTCAGAAACCATATCATTTTATTCTGTTATCAGTATTTAGTATGTATTATTTTCTATTATTATATCATTTGGTCTCAATTAAAATCCAGGTACGCCATAAGTAAGTATCTAAGGCTCTTGGCTGCCTTTTTCATGTTTTCTATCACTATTAATCTCCAATGTCGAGGTTACACAAAGTTTTTAACTACTTAAAAATATAAGTAATATGACCACACTAAATATCAACCCAAAAGATGAAAATAAAATGTAAGCTAATTAATTTTGTGGGAAATGAATTTGCCGGTAATTGATTTACTAGGAATGAATAAATTAGAAATGTATTTTCCTTGCACTATACAATACATATTAGTATTTGATATATGTAATTTCATTGTTAGAGATTGTAGCATCAAAAGAAGATAAAAAGTTTAAAATCGAGCTTTTTTAAGTGACTATTTCTATTTTTTCATATGAAAGAAAATTTAAACTGTTTGAACGAATTATATCGAAAGTATGCTATATAAGATAATCTCATTTAAATTTTTTACATAAACTTTAAAAGTATTTTTTTAAACTGCTCCTACATTTTTTCTAATATAGTTAATCGAAAAAAGTTTTGGGTCTCTCAGACTATTTCTAGATTATTTATTCCAAGGATGAGGAACTTACTATCCGCGTCTTATAAGTGCTCTGGAAAATACTTATATGAAGTCAATTAAATTTTTTTAGTGAAGCTTTTTTTGACATTCGAGTGAAGTTTTTATATTTAAATATTAAATCTTAGTTGATAAAATATATTTTCCGCTTTTTACAATATATGCATTTATAAATTAAATATTTTAATTAAAATAACTAAAATGGAACAGCAAATTTTATCGTCTATGAAATTGACCATAATCGTTAGATTTAAATCCCATTATTGTATGTACATTACATATGAATTGAATATCTAAGTTATTGCTAAGAAAATCATGCCTATATAAATTGAAATTTAATATATTGGGAAGAAAAGTTTCCAATTTTATTATTTTCATACCAATGAAGTCCAACTTTGTGTTTGATCTATGTGGTTATTTTTTATATTGTCCACATCATAAACAACGTCATTAGTTATCACTCAAAAATATCAAAAATATTCAGCATATCATTGTAATAAGCAGCCAAATCTAGTTTTCAAATTTAGAATTGTTACAAAATAAGATAATTGGTATAAGAGATCACCTGAACTATGCAATAGCTTTTTCACTTTTCCTTTCCTGACCACTTAATACAAGCTTGACATTACATCACTATGCAATAAAAGTAGTTCCCTAGGAAAGACTACTACTAAATACATAGGTGTATACCTAATGCTATTGGGTGTATAAAACATGTCCCATGGAGATGCTTTTTCCAATAGGCATTCTAAAAAAAAATTTTTTTTTCAAGCTGTAATTATTATTGTTAAATTTTTGAGGGCAAAATATCATAGTTATAAGTAATTAATAGTGGAGAATAACGATGAAGATTTATTACGAAGTCATAAATGTAAGACATTGTTGGACTTTGAGTAGAATCAAGGGTCGAAATCGGAGTAATTTCAGACTATATGTCTTTGCTATATACGGAGTGGGATATGTGCTTACTTCATTTCTCTTACGGTTGCTTGCAGCTGATCGAATAAATTGTCGTGATTGCATAGCTGCTCTCCTCCAAACATTATTCAAATTGTCAGGATGACCACCTTCATTTTCGAAAACTGGGAGACATGCCCTCCTGAGAGGATGTGAGAGTTATGAATGGGAATTGTCAACAACATAAAATATTTGTTAATGTAAACTCCTTTAACCCAGAGAAAATAATTTTTTTTTGAAATTATGGAAGGGTATGTATGTGGTGGCAGAACAATGAAATAAGTAGTTGGACAGTGTCATGATAATGACGTCATCAAGTGATGAAAACATTATAACTAATTCGACAAATTTTCATTGTTATTGTCTTTCAAAAGAGGAGAAGTGTAATCACCGTCTGTTTTGGCATCTAGAAAGGGGGAGGTGGGGGGTTGCTCTCTCGCACTTTAAAAATCCTTGCTCTAGGGCACGCATTTATTATTTACTTGAGTCGATAATAAAGTAAGATTGTTGTCTTATATAAAAGCCTGTAAGACATAAACACTTTTTAATAAGAAGAAGATATACACCAAAGTTTGTTATTGTAAATTATGAAACATGGAACATTAATTTTTTCACTATTATAAAAATATTTTGTACAATTGGAAAATATTTGTTGACTAATTGAGATAGCTATTTAATGCCCTTGCAAAATAACAGATGAATATACTATTTGGTTATATTTGTAGTTAAAGAGCTACAACGTTTCATTGCACAAAATCTTATTTATAATAACACAAAGTTAAATCTATAACTATTTGATAATTTTGTAAAAATATTGCCACTGAGACCCTGATCAGGATTTTATCGCACCAAGACAAAAATTTAAGTAGTTATCTCTGTCACCTCATATGTCGTCTATCAATGTTGCACACAATTAATTTTCTTTTTGATTTAATCTCACGAGGATCTCGACAATTTTCACATTGCAAACTATAAGCATCAGTAAAGAAATTGAACAATTATTTACAGTGATATTTTTACACTATTTAATTTATTATCTAAAATTGTAGTTGGAGAAATGAAAAAATTAAGCTTTTATAAAAAGTAGAAGATGGATTAATTATAAATTTATTTTTTTTGTGTGTGGGAAGGTGATTTTTTTTTATCGGCCAAAATATTAATTTTGATGTAATGGCGCTACAAATAACGGTGTTAGTATTAATTTAGTATAGTACTGCTTTAAATGTATTAGTACTCTGATATCACTGTACTCATGGCCGAATTTAGCGTGAGTGGAGAATAATACAAGAAGACATGTCAAAGTCATTTTTATTATTATTATTTTTAAATGCTATTACTTTTTTAAAGAATAAAAGGCCTTCTTTCATAAAATTACATTCTTTAGAAAATAGAAATAAACATTCCTTTTTATTTTCAAATGACATTTTGAAAAAAATGGTAAATCCATTTTTAATGGTCTTTTTATAATAATTTCTTCTTAGTGTGGGTTACCACGTCTATCATATCAGTAACAACATTATCTATATGAGAACTTTGCATATCATAATTTTCAGACTCCAACAATTCTCTATTTCAATAAAAGAGGTTCTTTGATCTAAAAGTTTCTAGTACGGGGGAAGGGAATAAAATGTTGTGCTCCAAAATAAGATTATCTTTTTTTTTTCACTTTTACAGACAAGACACATTTTATATAACAATACTCCTTTATTTTAAGAGAGAGAATTGTTGAAGTTCGATGATTATAATATGCAAAGTTCTTGGAAATAAATTATTCATACACTTATTACGTGTACACTCATGATAAATGTTGTAACCACTTTAAGACTCGGGACTCGACATGCACTCAAAAGTCATCTCAATTTTTAACTGGGTATAAAGTAGTCTCTAAAGGTTATTTTATTTTCAGAGAAATTGAAATGGACCTGATAAAATATTCTTGTACTTTACGAGGACTTGTAGTAAAATGACTTGTCCCAACAATCAAAAACTATATAAAAATTGCATCCAATATATATTGTATATCATGAGGTAGTCCGAGTATTGCCCAAAATTATAAGCATTGGCGAACATACAAATTTTGCTCTAAAAATATAGAAGATAACTCGTCAGCAATCCCTTGGTGTTATTATCTGTTTTTCATAAGTACACTCACAATTAGCTACTCACTAATGAAAAATGAAATAACATGCTTGGACGAGCCAAGGATTACTCGTTTCTAAACCTCATTTAATGTCACATTCATATTTTTAAATTTTATATAAAGTAGATCCCGCTTTTTTATATCTCTTTTAAAATGAGTTGAACTAAATACAATTGCGAGATTTCATTTATTCTATACGGTGGTCTACTTTTTTTCTTTTCTTATAGTGTATTGATATACATATGAATCAGGGGCCACTTTATACAGCGCACTCAGTGATGTGTTTTAAGATGTTCATAAATTATTTTTACTTCCAAAATGGCTCTTAAGTTGAGCCAATATAAATTTTGAAAGACTTTTCACGACAAAATTATATCTAACATATATAAATATATTAAGTTTATTATATACGAAATTAAATCCCCTTTCAAAAGTAGGGCATGGGCAAGAGTTCTCTAAATCCAACTCTAACTATAGTTCATGTATAGTTAACAGCACTTGTCTTAGTCAACCTAGCTGCTCCGGGTTATTGACCCAAAAACAAAAGGTGTTCCAAATGCTTATCTTACATTTAAAACTAAATTACTCAAAGTAGATATGAAATTCAAAGGATGTTTTTCGTTGACTAGTCTAATCATCAATGTTTGTAATGAATATGAAGAAAGAAACTGCCTAATACATTTTTATGATAAAAAAACACATTTTTATATTAATATTCAAGTGAATATACATACATACATAGTCATCATTAACAGCATACATACAACATTTACCATCACCACCACTTCATACATTCACGCTCTTATGAATGTCAGAATACATTAATATAAAAATAATTTGGAATATTCCTTGTATGTACATTTTTATGTGTGTAGTTATATATGAATATATACAAAACTTGGAATGATAATGTCATGTAATTTAATAACAAAAAAAAAAAAAAATAATACAGGGTGAAGACATTAAATCCAGAGCAAGTTTAGAGCTCATTATCTTGGAAACCATCAGATCTATGTGTATAAAAGTGTGCTCATCAGATTCAGCTCACAAAACTGTATATGAAAAGTAAACAACAGTCTTGAGATGCTCTCCAAATACGAACACTGTGTGGGCATGATTGTGTTCCTCCTTGCCAGGGGCACGCCCAACGATGCAAATAACTCCAAAATTGATGTTAACAGATCTGGTGTCAAAACTAGAATTATTAATTGGTGCAGTTTGTCCAAATCAAGTAATAAGAACCAGATTTGTTACGAGAAAACCAACATTTTTTCAACCTTTATGTTTCGGGTGCAGGATCTTTCCAGATCTGAACCCTTTGGACTACAATGTGTGAGGTGTCTTGGAGAGATTATCCTATAAACGTGCACATAATACTGTTGAATCCTTGCAAGCTTCCATTATCAAGGCATTTACCAATATGGATAAGTAGTTCCTCATCAAGGCCTTTTTCAGGTTGAAGGCTGTTGTTGAAGCTGGAAGTGGTTAGTTTGAGAAATTGACTTCACTATTATATGGACCCCTACATGTAAGAGCTAAAAGTTTGTGAAGTCCTGAATAAATTTTGGGAGATAAATTGTTTTAAATAATATCCTTAAATGCTCCGGATTTGTACGTATGTTCAAATTTTTGATATTCATTTCTTATATAACCCACCTCTCTAGGATAAAGTTCCATACATAGGACCCTTCAATAGACCCAAAAAACCAAAATTAGTCTAGATGTTTTAAGATTAAGCCCACTAACTTTTAACGAATTATTGTAATTATATCAACAAAGTAATTCTCTAACAAGATATTTTCAACAGACGGCCCGCGGGATAAGTTAGTTGAAATTATTTATAAGTATATATTTTAACTATCTCTATTAGATACGAGTACATAAAGCTATTATTCTAGAAAGAATTAAAAGTTAAAACATATCATTGGTTACATAGGACACACAGGTAAATTCTTCCTATCACATGACTTTTGATGATGTTGTGTGTGGTGTATAAATTATATAGACGTTATATTACGTTAGTAACAACACGGAGTTAAAAAAGGAAAAGTATTGAAAAAGCTGACAAAACTTAATAAGATTATTATATATATATTTTTTTACATTGATTCATATAAATCATGATAAATTATCAATTCAATGCAAAACATATTTAATCTTTAAATAATAAAAACAGTTTGTAAATAAAAACATAAAGGTGGCTAGCAAGCAAATATTTTTTTCAAATGATTAATTACCCATTAAACATTCAAGTCTGTAACATTGCTGTTAAAACGCTATAAAAATACTTGCCCATAGCTGACATTACGCTGCTCTCTACTAGAATGTAGATCTCTATATGTCAACGAAATAGTTGATCGGTTCAATATTTTATCTAATTGTGCAACCCACAAGATCCTAAAGAAAGCAATGATCACTCTACAGCTCTCTAGCTAATTTTTTAAAGACGCAGCGCTAATTTGAAGATTCTAATTTCTTTGTTTTATTACAGTTTTTTAATAGAAAAAATCTTCAAATTTTAATGAACAAAAAACCACGCCTCACTAATGTGTTTATAAATACAGTCAAATCTGGATAAAAGAAACTGCTATTTTTCTTAAATCTGAAGTTTATCAAATAACCCACAATTTTTGAATATTTATGTAAATAAATAATGTTGAAACTCCTCATTTCGAGGAAACCAGTGTTTTATTAAACCCTGATTATGAAAGATTATCAAGGATTTTTATCCTTTTTGAGGCGTCTGCAGGGTGTGGGCTGGAAGGGATGTAGCCCCTTCTCCCAATCTAGGAGCTTTTGCTATTTACTATTTTTTTTACTTAGGATAAAAATAAATTAGGCAAAAATAGAGTAATTTTTTTTTTCCAAAATATTTAATATTTACATTTCAGTTTTTAAATATTTTTCTAAAAAAATTACATTTTTTGTGAACAGCTGTAGATTTTTGAAATTTTTTCCCAAAAAAAAAATTAATTAATTAATCAGTTACAGCCTTAGATTTTTGTAAACTTTTCCCAAAAAATTAAATATTTGAAATTTAATTTCCAAAAAATTAAATTGTTAATGAAGAGCTGTGTGTATTTTGAAATTTTTAGTTTGAAAAATGTTTAATATTAGAAATTACAATTTGAAATTGTTTTCTAAAAATCTAATTTTTGTGATATTGTGTAAATAGCTATGAATTTTTTAAAGAAAATCCAAAAACCAAGCTTCTCCCAAAATACAATATTGCGTACAACCCTACTTTGAGCAAAAGTGCCTTTCCGGGGGTACTCATAACATGAATCCTTATTGCTTAAAAATGAATGAGAAATGAGTTTATATATAAACATTCAGAACAAAAATTTGGCCCAGCTTACGATTTATAACTATAAAATAGGAAAAACCATTACAGAAATTATTCATTCTCATGAATTCCTATCAAGTTCATAGCCAAAAAAGGGAAGAAAAGTTGACTATGAGCGTATTTTTATTATTTCCGGATTTGACTCTATATACAGTCTATACATTATTTACTAAGTCTTTAAATAAATAAAAAAATTTACACATAGTACAAATTCTCCACCTATGCAATGGATATAACATTTGGTACGACAACAAAGTTTTTACTCTTGGCCCTATCCGTGATGTAGTAATCATTAAAGTGCTTTTGTATATTTAAAAAAAAAAAAATTAACTAATTCCGGGGAAAGCTTTATAGGAAAAGATAATATCCATTACTAATTTATTAGATTTACTTTCTATATCTATATTTCGTTTTAGTAAAGTTTATTTCTTATTCCATCGTGTCTGATATAAATATAATTTTTTTTTTTTTTATAGAAAAAAGTTATAATCTCTTAAAGTAATAAGATTAATAAGACAAAATAAATATCTACAGATTATAGAAACACTCACCTCAAACATCCATTCAACATTATTTATTTCCTAAGGAAATGAATATGATGATAATAATCTATATTTTGATTGGTAAATTTTTTTATACATTCTATACATAATAATTAATCATATCCCTTTGAACTTCAGAATTTCTTTACGTAGGATAGAACTATTTTTTCTCCTAAGGTCATACCTATCAATTAATATATAATTTGAATAGACGTGCTTTCTGTAATTATCTACTTTTATAAACGTCAAAAATTTTCTTTTATAATAAAACAATATTTTGATAAAAACTGGTTTTTTTATACCTATATCAGGAAATTGAACAACCAAAATACACAAATGTCTTATTAGTTATAACAAACATAGTCATAAATAAAGGTTTGGGTATTGGGGAAACTTTTCGGTAAATAAGGTTAATAATAAGGTTGAAAGTGATTTGTAACAGATAAGTTAATATAAATTACTGCAAAAGAAGCTGGAAAACTAATTAAATAAACACTATTTTTATTAAATAATATTAGCTTAATCTTTAATATTCTAAAAATATATATTTAATTGTACTATTCAATTTTGATATGTTTGTATAGTACAATTTTTTCTTATCAAAGTTTTATCGGTTATACCGAGTGGTACATTAAAATATGAGCAGGTTTAATTTTAAACTGAAACAATCTATATCAATTAATAATAGAATATCAACAAAATCAATGCTATAAATAGATATGTGTCAGAGTTCTCTTAATAATTAATGTAGGCGCCCTTTGCGGCAATGACAGCTCCAAGCGTCACTTGTAGACCTGCCACCTGTTGATGATGTAGTCCTCTGTTATGGCGTGCAAATACTAACTGACAGGGGCTTTTAGTACCTCAGTATTTAGATGAAAGATGCAACCACCTAAAAATTATATTAGAGAGGTATGGCAGAAGGGCTGTAGGGAGGCCAAAAATGTAAAAACAGAGTCGAAAAGACTCGTTCAAAAGAGTTTTGCAACAAACGAGATGGGTATCTTTCATTGTTGGTGTCGAAAGTGGCCTCTCCACGATCACAAGGTTCTTTCCACTCACTTTTTATAGCTCTTTGTGAGAGTCTGATGCAAAATACTGAGATCTCTTGCATGGGCCCTCATGAGTCATGGACTTGAAGAGATCGGCCTGGGATGTTTTTTTTAACTCCTGCTAGTTCAGTTTGAAATTTTTGGCAGAGTCCTTCTTCCTCTCTATGTTTCAGACTTGCTGACGTCGGAAACGGTAGTCATGAAGACGCCCAGCTGCTTGCAATACGTGCATGGAAATTTACCGATCAAACTCAAGTTTCATTTACTAGACTGGTACGTAAGCTAGAGAACTCAGGACTTTTTTCTAACTATTCTTCATTCTTTAATATATTGAATTAGGAATTAATTTCAATAACTAAACCATCATTAATAATTGAATTAGCAAGTGTCCAGATTTCAATGTACCAACGGCTAAAAATGGTAAAAAATGATGTATTTTATTATTGTAAAGACAGACAGAACATTTTCCCAGCGATGATGCCTGCTCTTTTAAAAAATCTTACCTTTAATTTTGATTTATGTCATAAGTACTTGATTTCTTCTTCACAAACTAATAATCCACGTATCAGTTTAACATAATAAAAAAGCCTGCTTATTTTGAGTCCTATGGAATAAATTTTTCCTCATAACACAGTGGATCAATTTTTGGAGGATTTATTTTTCCAATTTTTTTCATAGAAGTTGCTTCAAATTAAAATTACAACATATTACATTTATGATGGTGTAGAGAGGTTTTATTATATTTTATTATGTTTATTACTTTTTGGGAATGAAAAGATAGCTATCATTTGCCCTAACATTTTTGATGGCACTTTTTTATTTCTCTATCTTTGATATTGGATTGAAACTAATATGATACATAACCGGATGACTTGGTATATATCCCGAAAAAATACAACAATCTGGCATTCTCTCAAAAATTAAAATCTAAAGTTTAACACAAAGAGTTATCTTGTTTCTATCCTTTTTATTTTAGTTCATGCTTTTATGAAATTATTACCATTAATGTATCTCGAAACCTTTCCTCAAAAAGAAAAAAAAAATAATGGCAAAATTAACTAGTACTTAGCAAATTTTTCTCACCTATAAAATAATTATTTAAGAATTCTTCAAAGTTTAGTAATATTTAATTCAAATTCAACAAATTAAGGTTCAGAACATTACTAATTAAGTGAAAAGAACCAATAAGATTGTCAGCTTACAACAAAAAACAGAGTTATTTTGAATGTCAGAGAGGTAACGACGTAATATATCTTTCACCCTTAGCTTCACTAAAAAGAGAAAGAAAAAATATGAGACACAAAATAATTTGTGGTGACTGTTTGGGATTTCATAATAACTTTTCTTAGACCAAACCAATTGGGTCCTGTATATAAATTTAGTCCGGACCGTTTACACAGAATTTTTTTCTTTATAATGGTCACACAAAAAAACGATTTTGTAGACAAATTTAAGATGACGTCATGGGAGTTTCTAAATTGTGAGAATTAGCACAATGACGTGATATGAGTCTTAAAGTATTTTATAAGTGTAAAAATTACATAAATTGGTCCAGAGAGTGAGATTGACCAAATTGGTCCACAATTTGAAAACTTATACATTTTGGCCGACCTTTTGAGACCTTGTTAGGAACTGAAATATTACTCAAAATTGCCTATAAAAAAACTTAAGACCAAAACCAAAAAATAAAAAGGTATCAAACAGAGTTTGACAATAGTAGATAGTCAATAATGATCTACTATTATAGTTTAACAACATCTAATTTGATTTGAACCTATCAACGTTAAAGAATCATAATAAATTTTAAAATTTATGGAAACACAACGTTACGAATAGACACACGTAGCTGTAGTTTAGACTACTATTAAAACATTGAAAAAAATGTGTATGACACGGTTCAATAAGAATATATTACACATGATATGTAATATTTCTCATTTTTGGGAACCCTTTAGACCTGTCTAGAAAAAAATAGTTCATTCAACCATAAGGTTGTTCTTTTATTCTTTTCATCCATATTTTTTAAATTAAATCTTGATTCCGTTTACATCAATGAGTGCATTTGGAATTTATGAAGCTATGAATGTGTAAATATTATAAGTAATATTGAAAGTATTCGTTATTAAAACTGACTTTTTCTATATTTGTTTAAAATGTTATTTAAAAGTTTAATTGTGTATATAATATGTTTTCTCAAAAGGAACTTTTGTTTCACAATCTTGTTACATATATTTTAAATATTTTACTATTCATATACCATATTTTTATAGTATTGGCACGTCACTTTGTATGGAGCATGCGTATACATACACTAAAGTTTACAGATATTAGATTAATTTCTTTGTTCGTGATGGCTTTTTAGGTTGTAGGACATTAACAAAACTAGCTTTAAAGTTTCAGATCTTTCATGCTACTTTGGTTCAAAGATGGTCTTTTTCAGACCTTTTAAACTATCACAATATTGAAGAAAGAAAGCAAATATTGTAATCTTATGGCTGTATATCCATAAATATACAGAAAAAACAACTATTGTTCTCTTTAGTTTCAATAACGATCTTAGTTTTCTGAGAAGCTTTCAATGTATAATGTACTTCAAATTAAATTAAATGTGATATCTTGAAGTATTTTTATCCTTTTACTAGATTTAATTATTGAGGAAAATTGACAGTATTGAACCCTCAAAAAAATTCTAATAAAAGCACAAATTAAGCTGGTAGTTGGCCAATTTTCCCAACTTTTGAACTATTATTAAACAATAGTTGTCTAATTATAGTTCAATAACAAATAAGAAATTTAATTTTTTTTTAAATTATTTAATTTTAAGTGAATATTTCCACAAATATGAAAATTTTCATTTTATAAATAATATTATAAAAGACCGTTCGAAAATATTATTTTTCTTCATACATAAACTGTCATTTAAATAAAGTGAAAATCTTTTCTTACCTCAAATTTTTAAAATTAAGGAAGTAAAATATTTTATTTGTATTTTAGTTTTCATTTAAATCCTATCTCAAGTACTTACCTGGAGGGTTTAGCCATTCCTTTTTTTATATCCATGGTTGAAGTAGATGTATCATTAATAAGAGCGCACAAAAAACATTCATTGAATCCTCAATAATTAATCAATTACAAAATTAGTAAATAACTCAGAAAGTAATGAAGTACTATCCCCAAAAGAGTGGATATAGGCAGTATATCATAAATTAAGAACTCATATAGAGGGTGGATCAAAAATATGAAACACACAACATATTACATGTATTTTTAAGTCTCTAGGGTAGATAAATGCCACAGGGAAGTAACTAAGAATTAAACAGTTCATATACATATGGTATATCTAGAGATTAATAAATAATGGCCCAACAGTTGAGGATTATGACGTAATTGACTAACAAACAAAAATGGTTTCTTTCCCCCTTTCTTTCTTTTTAAAGAAAGGTTGAGTGATGTTATGCAGAAAGGTTGAGTGATGTTATGAAGATAGCCAAGTGTTAACTGTGTTAAAAATATATCCATATAGGGAAAAGAAGTTAGTATTCCTGATTTTTATTTACTTTTTTTTTATTAATATTGACATTTTTTTCCCCGAACATATATCGTTATGGTAGTTAAGTTAATTCATTAATATCCATCAAAAAATAGTTTAGATGCATATTGATGATGTAAAATTGCTAATATTTATATAATTAACTATAATGAAATGAGACCAATAATTTAGTTCCACAACTTCCACATTTTCTTCCCCCCTTTAAAGAGCCTTATAAGAAGTAAATCTCCCATTAAAAATTCTCAGATATAGAAAAGAAAATTATGATTAACAAACAACACTCCTTTATTGGATGTTATTTCTCAATAGTAGGTCAGTAGGGTATCATTAAAACATATTATGTGGCTAGTGATGTGCCTCCACCTGAGAAGGATTCCATGATATTAATCATGTTGGACACGCAGCTTTGGATTCTGGGGTGATTTATCCCGTGTGCTTTGCTGCAAAGAGCATTTCCTGGACCTTGGAAATAATGTTCTCTTTTTTGAGACACTCATCATGAAGGTGACATGACGACAATATAGTCCAGCTGGGTGAGTCTCACTTTGAAGTGACGCCCCACTATGTCCTCCACCACTCCCAGCATGGGCTCAACCATTTGGTAATAAAAATATGAAAGGATGTCTCCGCCTTCCTCTTACATATTGAACACTTTCTATCCTCCTGACCCGCTATCACTTTATTGGTAAAAAGTTACTAACCTAATCCTAAGCCACTTCTGTTGAGAATCGCTCATGAATATCATTGACACATTTATTCCTTTAACACGTCGTTACCTTTAGTGTTTTTCGCAACTTTTTATTTAAAAAGAAACAGAAAAAGTTCTAAAATCAGCTGATAGTTTACCAATTCATCCAAACTATGAAATTATTATTTAATAGTTTGTGGAAATTGCTCTCAGCTTAAACATAGCTAATTTAAATACAAATAATCAACATTTCGAAACCTAAAGATGCGGAAAAAATAGAGAAGTTGACAAAAAAATATATATTGAATTTAGTGATTTAAGCCCGTAGTAACTTAATTCAATAAGGAAATAAATTATAAATTGTTCTTGCAAATTTTTATTACTTTTAGTGGTTTCAAAGTAAGTTTATAATTGAAACTTTTATATATTTATAAATATGTTTTTATCGAGGTAAATTAAAAGAAAATTAAGCACTATATTGTTTTTTAAGAGCTATTAAAAATTTGTATACAATATCAACATTTGTAGAGAGAGGAAATAAATCCATTTCTAACTAATTAAAAAATTGTTTATAGTTGGAAAACTGCTTGCAAAACGTTAAAATTTGGTATAAGACATTAAATAAATGAAAATCACCTAAACAAAAAATGGAACCTTTAGCAGAATTAAACAGATATTTGAACAGTATAAAACTTTCTTTTTAACAAGTACTTAGGTTACGAATTGTTTCTCAAAAATGTCGATGATTTATTAAGCCAAATAGGTTATATGAGATATGTATTAAGAACATACCATATCTCTAGCAACAAATATTCATGCTTTCATTATAAGGCAACATAGTACGAACATATTATATTTTTAGTTAGTTATATCTTTTATTATATTAAATTGAGGAAAAAGTGATTTCGTATTTCCCGTACTTTTTTAACCAAGTACATCTTGTTCATTATGGCAACCATCGGATCATACGATAAAGGGTTTTAAAGGGGGGAGTGTGTACTACAAACACTTTATTGAAAGGATCGTACATGGTTTGTTCAGTCCTGAATTATTGTACGTCGAGTAAAGGAAGAAATCGTAATACTTTACATTTTTACTATCTTATAGAGAAAAAAACGTCGAAAGCAACCAAGAAAATTGCAATGTTTACGAGCTCATACTCTTTCGGTTCCTATTCGACAATAGTGGTTCGAATAATTTTTCCCCGCACAATTTTACCCTTTATTGTGATTAACTTGACTGTTGAACATAAGCGGCCAGTATAAGATAATAGGAGACAACAAGACAAAATCAAGTCAAAATAGGCCGCACACTTCTTTGATGATGTCCCATAACCTGCGGGAGCTCGGACGGAAGGTTCTTATGTATCCGGCCTACAGTCTGGACCTGGCACCAGGTGTCTACCACCTGTTCCTGTAAATGGCCAACTTGCTTAAGGGTACAAATTTGACCTCAATAGAGGCCTTCATTTCTTTTCCTGAGTTTTTTGCTAGTAGGGGCAAGGGCTTCTATGGAAAGGACATTATGAAGTTGGACTCCGGTTCGTAACAAGTTATCAAACAGAACAGGGGTATACTTGGTTTAAATGGGATCATTGTAATATTTCTAATAAAGCATTGAAATATAGCGAAAAATACGAAATTACATTTTCCCAAACTATTTTTATATATCATAATAATTAATAAGAGGAAAAAACGAGGGTTCAATTTTAACTTCTTTTCAGACCATGAGGTAGGTAGGACTGGACTAAACTGCAGTTCTTCGTCCTAAATAAGGAGCAACACAACACTAGTTGTCACATATGATATCTACTATAAGCATTATTGAACAATTGGAATACTTTTTTTCCAATTATATTTGAAACTTGTCGATTAATATTTTAAAATAGCAGTTGAAGGAAATTGTTTTTGTAGACTATTCAAGATAGTTTATCTTTAAATTAATTGATTATTATCAAAGAAAATATGTTTTATACAACCCCTTCCCTATCCATCCGTCTCCATTTTCAAATACATCGGCTGAGGGGAAAAAATAATATGAAGGCATAAAAAACATTTTTTTAAACCTAAATCATTTATAACAAAAATAAGAAGAATTTATCTCAAAAAATTGACACAGGATAAATTAAGAACTTATATAGATAGTGTTTCAAAAACTCTTCTGGCCTATCTATCCCAGGGAAGTGACGTTACGTTAATACATATAGCTTTATATAAATTAAATAATTCGATATGTATTCATTTAACGGTAAAACCACGTGAAAATTATGTAGTACTTAATTAGGTATACGAGCCATTTTAGACACACAAAATTTATCTACTAAATTATTGATTTAATAGACTTTACTGTCAAATCAAAATTAATTAGAAACTTTTTATTAATTGTTTATTATACTCATAATTTAATATTGCAACAACTAATTGTTGAAGTCACATACTATTGTTTCCAAATGATGCTATGTTAATTAACAAATAGTTCTTCTCACAGTTTTTTCAAGACTATAATTTCATAAATCCACTAGTTTTGATAATTTATTTATTACTCAAAAAGTTATCAATCAGTTATTAGTAAGGTCATTGCGACATGGAAGGCATCCCCAAAGGAGTATTTGATTTTAAAAATGGGTGTCACTCAGAATTTTTGATGATTTAAGTAGTTATAAAATATATTTTTTTAGAAAAAAACCCTAACAGAGAAAATCAATTTTCTAAAAAAACGTAATTAAAATTAAAAACGAAACCACATAGATAAGAGACCCAAATAAACATTATAACCTTCTAAAAAAATTACTATTTGATCAAACAATTTATCCAAGAGGCTTTTATTATTTTCGTGAAAAATTGAAACGGTCCAATCTTATTTTTTTAAGAAGTCACCTCATATCAGAGTCTGTTAATGTCATTTGGAAAATTAAAAAAATATTATTCGAAAAATCATAGCAACTGCCTTGTTTGTTGCTAACACAACAAATTGGCGGGAAGGTACATGACGTTCTTTTTACTTTTTAAATTGCATAGGTAAATGTCGACTCTTATATATAGTTAAACCCTAAAAATGATTTTAAAGAAGAAATAAACAGGTAAACTAAAAAGTTACAATCGAAAATCTTGTTCTTTAATGTGAGTTACCTTGATTAGTGGTTTACACCCTCACAGTAAAAAAAATTCTTAGGTTGTCTATTTAAATTTGTGCAAAAAATATTTTATTTACCTACAAACAATATGTGAAACTTACTCGTAGTTTCTATTTTCAAAGCAAAATGAAAAATTGATATATGGAGCATAACCATTTTAATAATAATCAAGTTTTTTCATGGACAAACGAAGAAGTTGTATCAACTTTTTTTATAAAAATAAATATTTGTTTTAGATATATAATATGTGAAAAAGTTGTTTTTAATGTGATTGTCACGTGCAGAAAGAGAAAAATATATTCACAATAGGTAATAATAAACACAACTAAAATATTATATTTGTGTTTTTAAATTATATAAAATTGATATATGGAGTTTTTTAATCATTTTTTAGCTTCTTATTATTTATGTTTAAAAAGCTCATATAATGCAGATTATTGTGTAAGAAATCAAAAAAATTTTGTCAAATTCTCATAGACAAATTATATAAAAACAGTTTTTGTCAATTTTTTAATATTAATGACGTCACTATTTGTTTTACTATATTATTGAATTTCATATAACTTACATTATATGAAATATTGATAATTTGGCAATCAATTGACATAATTTTACCAAAATTCAAAAATTACACATTAAGGAAAAATTTAAAATATTGTAACAGTCAGTACATAGGAAAGATGTGCAAAAAATCTTCAATTTTCCTACCCTTGTTTATTCGTCTTCATTATTTTATATATATTTAATTATGTTTTTTTTAGAACGAATTTGTTTTAAATATAAAACTTATTTGTGGTCTATGATATACACCATATTAGGTATGTCTAAATCGAGTATTATACATTGAAATTTAATAATGCAATATTGTGAAAAGTTTAGTTTGTCATTTAAAAAAATATTATTTGTTCTATTTTTTTTAAGTTTATAACTTGAATTTGATAATTTTAACTTTTGAGCCTGTTCTTGGATACGGGGACAGTTACAATATTTGACGAATTGCATTCTAGTTCAATGTAAGCATTAACTATTATGTATCACCTTTAATTTTAGATTAAATAATAGCAAATATATGTAAGTATATTGTTTAAAATTTTGTGAGTTTAAGTGAAACCATCTCTAAGTAATTGAGCCCCAAAAAGTGTTGCAACATTCCTCTGTCTCCTTCCAAATGTATAAAAAAGATAGTTAACACTTTTGGCTTCTATATAAGAATGATTAATTTCTCATAAAGCGTTTTAAGAGAAAGCATGGAAATATAAACGAGTTCTTTCAGATCTCACTCACACATAAATTTAAAATTACAAATGTTCATACTAATGATTATCACTAAAAAGCCACAATAATTGACAAAATTTATTCATATTTGCATATTTTAGAGTAATTTTTTTAACAAAAAATTAATGACCAAAAGGTTTTTTTGGAAGTTAGTTATGTCACTAAATAGTAATTTTCTAACAATCGTCATGATATCTTTTTGTAAACCCCTGGTTCTGAGGGGCATCAAGGATGTGATAAATGCTTATTATGAAGTTATTTTATAGTTTTTGAATAAAAATAAATGTTAACTAACATTATTATTTGACGAAATGTAATTAAAAAAAACTATTAATATCTTATAGTGGTTTGAGGCTCTAAATATTTAGCTTGGAATGTAACAAGATACAAAAATGGTGTTTTTAAAAATAATTTTTTGCTAGAATCCTATTTTTTATCCTAATATCAGTAACTTATTTAAATATGTCATAAATTAATAGCACATTGAAGACACATTTATATGCTGTTGACATGATTATTATTTTATACCTGTGTATTTGAATATACATAGTTCCTAAAATAAGATTATAGATAAGCCTTTATTTTATCCGTACAAAATATTTGATTATACTTAATTCAATGTTTTGAAAAATTAGGAAACATAGTAACATGAACAAAATAATGTTTCTTGACAGGTCTAATGTATTATAGCCCGACTGATATATAGGTGAGCAGATTAAATTGGTCAATCTTAGGCAGTTGGAAATCAATAGATGGATTATTACAGATATTTTTTTTTCATAAAAAAATTCCAAATAATATTATAAAATTTGCATTTTTTTATCCGAAATGTAAGGTCCTTGAAAATCCTGTCTTGACAGGATTGGCAATTTTTGAAAGTTTCATTACAAAGCTTAATTAATCTCTTTGATCCAAATAATCAATTATATCAATGCTTGTTTAATCCCTTTTCATTTTCAGGTATAACGTCTTGATTTTTAATTAATTTTAAGGAATATGAGTTCCTTAGAAGCATATGTAATTGATAATTAAAATCAAAAAAAATATTTGATTCTAAAAAGTTTTGTTCTGGTGCAATATTTATTTGATATTAGGTAGAAAGTCATTTGGATAGATTTTTTTAAAGTTCCATAGTAATGAATTATATTGCAATAAAAAAAGGAATTAAATTATTAAATACTTATAAATTGGTTAACAATTAAGTTTTATATATTGGGAAAATAAGGAAAAAATTACACCTGATTTTTCCGATTCCAGAAAAAGCACCAATTCCCTAATTCGATTAATCTTTCCATCTCTAGTAGATTTATAAAGTTCAGAGATTAGCAAATGGTACCAGCGCCCAATTGTATTTGCATATGGGAATCCACCTTTAGTGTTTTTGTCTCAAAATAATTAAATATTATTTGATATTACTGCTCAACTAGATTTATTAGGCCTACATACTCTTTTCACTAAAGTATTATTTATTTTACCTTAGAATGTAATAATTTTTTTAGAAAAACGAATGAAAAATTTCAAAAACCCTGTAAAAAATATATATACTTTTTCAAATTTAAATTTCATTTTCTAAGGATTGCATGACCTCAAATTAAATATAAAACAGATAAGGGGCTTGCTATATATGGATTACAAATTTTATTCTTCTCAAAAATTTAGTAAAATCTGTAAAAACTGTAAAACGAATACAAAAATTCAAATTGAAAATTCTCGAAAAGCAGAGTTGATAAAAAACAAAGAATTAAAGATTCATAATCAATGTGAAAATTACTAATATGATTTGACATGGAACATACAAAATAATTTTTTTGTTGACTTACGGAATTGTCCAACAGTGTTAAAAATCTTTTGCTATTTATTATATATTCTAAAAACTGAATACTACTCATAAGATATGATATATTTACAAAATAATTATTTTTTTATATGATGGGACTAAGTAAGATGCAAAAAGATAACGTAAAACTTTTACAATGTTTCAAAATATATTAAACTTAAAAGAAAATAAGAATAAAAGGCTTTTTAAGGAATGAAGTTTATCTTATTATTTTTGGTCACAGTGATAAAAATAAAGGATTGTAGTAATTAATGAAATATATATTAAAATTATACTTCAACAAGATTATTTATCTATTTCCACAAGCAGCAATAAATGCCAGTGAGTGTTCACTATGAATAGTAAAATTTACTGTAGAATTGTTAAATAAATATGTAGAAATACAGCTTAAGTGAGCTCAATAGACTTATTAAATTAAAAATCTGAATAAAATATATAATCAATTAACGAAAAGCATAAAAAGCTATAAAATAAGAGTTGTTATGATCAAGGGGTAATAATTATTCAAACAAAATATATATACAGGGCTTAATCATCATTTTAATGATGTTCAAGATTTACTGCTTTGCTTAACCTATTATGGCCGTGTATATATTTAAAAAAAAATTGAATGAAACTTTTAAATTTAGCTAATATGTATCTCTATAATATAAAAAAATATGTTTAACCCAAAAATGGACGTCCTTTGGCTCTGTTCATACATATTATCTATTATCTTTTTTTCCTATTTTTTTTTTTAATTCAACCTGTGGCGATAGTCAAAGCCTATAATGATGGATTTATAGTTAGTATTGATAAAATATAACAATCATCATTAACCATTAACCGCAAAAATATTTTTAAATTTAGCTAATAAAATATTGAAAAAGACGTCCTTTGACCAAAAAAAAGGCTCAAAAGGCTCCCTCCCCCCCACATATTATAAACTTTTAAAATTAGTTTCACAAATATACATTGAAATTATATAATATGATGATACTTCCTTTGTTCAAATCAATAGTATTAATTTAATCTAGTATTGATTTATATGTTATCAGAATGGCTTTATTTAAATGATCGCAAATGGCGTTAATATTGTTAAAACAATTTATCTAAATTATACTGCATTAAATGAAATATTAAAAAAGTTCAAACTCTATTTAAAAAATAAACAGACTCACGATTTCAAAAATATTGATTCTTCTAACATGTATAAGTGTTTATCACTTGTTATTAATTAATTATTGGTATTTCCTCTCGCAATATTTCCAAAATTATCACGAAACCTTTATATATCTAAACTTTTTTTAAATCTTAAATTGTTTTTGGTAAAATTGTGTCTTTTTTTTTAATTTGAAGGCTAAAAGCACATTTTGATGTATATATATTTTTTTAATAAACAATCTATCAAAATGAGTAATTACAATCAAACTTAATTATCAAAACTATAAAAAAAAGAGTTAAGCGTACATATATATTTGGCTCCAATATATATCCAGGGTTGCGTGTCAAATTCTTATAACTCAAAAATTAATTAATTAAGCTTAATTTTATAAAGTAAATATTGGAGTTACGACAATTATGCAGTCCCCCTACAAAATATATCCTTTCAAAAAAATATATTTTGATGCCTAATTTTTGCAACATATTAATGAAATTAGCAATAACTCTAGGTGATTAATTATTAAAATTTCTTAGTATACATATAAGATAAATAGTTGAAGAATTCATATGAACTCGAACATAATGTATGCTTTATTTTCTTTTGACAGGACAGATATATTAACTTTCCTGTCTTTTATTAATTGTGTCATTAATTTTAATGAAATTTTTCATCAATAAAAAGTAGGCATTATGAATAGAGCAGGATCCCTGGAAACAAATAATTAAATTAGGGGATCAGGCGAAATAAAGAGTAATGCTGTTTGTATATTTTTTTTCTTTAAATATTCATTTATTTAGTCAGATAAAGTTGTACTAATTCAGAATAAATAAACATTCTGGTATTACAATTAGTTAAACTGACCTAGGAATGTCCTTTAACTTAAAATCAATTAAGTATATTTCCTTTTCTAGGAAGAACAGAGTTCGAATCTACACATATTAAGTTCAAAAGTATAATTTCTCCAAAGCACATTGTCCATTGAGCTACGTCGTTCCATTTTCTTGAATACTTCATTGATTTGTTTAGTTAAATTAAATTTAAAAAAAAAACAAGGCGGTTTAAGGTCTTAATAATAAATTCATAGTATCAAAATTATTATTTACCAAATCAAAGCACTAAAACAATTAATTTGAACGTTATTCAATCCAACAATAAGCTTGTGACATACAGAATAAATTTATAAATAACCCCTAAAATTAGCGAATCTCAATTGTTCATAAATAAATTTTTTATTGTAAATAATATATCATAATTCAAAACGAAATATTTTATGTGCAAATATACATATATATATAATTAACATATAATTTTTTAGGACGAATTTAAAAGATATATACATATATGTACTTATTATATCATATAAAAGTTCAACAATTTGAGTTGAATTTGTAAAAAAAAAAATGTTGAACTTTTTGGCATTTAAAATATTAAGTTTACATATATCTATATACAAACTAATATTCACGTTATCCATTTTTCTTTTTCGTCTTGGCCACGATGGTTGACGGTCCATTGTATCTATTCCTGTCTCAAAACATTACTGAATTTATATCTTTTATTTATTAAAATTCTAAAAAAATTAATTAAACTACCGGTTCACATGCCTTCTTTAACGTGATAAAAAAGAAATACAAAAAAAAAAAAAAATCCTTGTAATATTTTAATTACAGAAATTTTAAATTTAACTTTATCCTTATTTTTTTTTAAAATTATATTGTTATAATTATCAAAGAAGAGATAAACTTTAACAATTAAAATAAAAGGTTTTTATAATTTATTTAATTCAACTTGATCTAAGTAGTTGGTAAGGCATCACTTTTAAATTTAATAATTTTATGTGCGTTAATTTCTTCATGTTCTTAAATTGTACAAAACCCTTTCTCTTATTTCTCCTATCAATCCATCAAAAGAATACATATTATTTATTATAAATACATATCACTATTCATATACATAGTACGACGTTTGAGCATCAGTCTATTATTTAACAATTTAGGTACTGAATAGTTTTTTCTTTGGAAATGAAGATCTATAAAACTAAGGTTTCACATTCTTAGGATCCTGCTACTACCCTTGGTTTCATACCTAGGGAAAAAGTGTATGTTTTTTTTTTTTTTAGAAATCTTCAATTCTTAACAAAAAACTATTCTGTTTATAAATTGTTAAATAATTTACTTATTGGGTTTCTCATTTCAGGAATTTATTGTTTTTAGGTGGGACCCCCTTAATAAATATTAAATACTGTGAAATTAAAGGTGTCATTTTTTATTTTAAGAAAAATAAGGAATATTAATCTATTGCTACCCGGTTATTTTTTCTTTTTAAATTTAGCATATCCCGTTTATCCCTTTTTCAAAAGGCAATACAACAAGGTTTGTGACCAATAAAAGTTTTATTTTTGCTTTATAAGAATAAGTATTGTGTCAATCGTTATTTATTCGGCATAGTCCAGTCCAGTCTTTCAGTTCTAGGACCGTTCCTTAGGATCGTTGGTTGTTAGAAATATCTGTACCAGAACTGATTAAGAAATAAGTAAAGTTGAGTGGCGTCATCAAGGACCAAACTTTATAAGTATTTAGGACTGATATGCAGGACTGAACTGGACAAAATAACAACCGACAAACACTAATAATACACCTCTCCTATCGGGGGAGACGTTCCCGATTGGCCATAAACTGAGTAAACCTATCTTTGCTATTATAATATAACATATAATTAGATTAAAATATTATAATTTGCTTTTAAAAAAAAGATGCAAAATTTAATTGGCAACATATCTTTTTTTATGGTTGAAGCTGATTAGTTGAATGTTTAATTTGATTATTGGGAATTTCAGAAAAGTTTTTAAAATGTAATTTTTTCCAGAATTTATTCAATTGCAACTACCTTATATGAACAAACTGCAAAAATTTCAAACCTTTGCATTATAACATATCTTTTAATGCTAATTTTAGCTCTCTAGAATAATTATCGATGGAGTTATTCGCGTTTAATTAATTTTGGAAACATTTTAATTATTGATATAAATTGAAATGAATGGTTTTTTTGTGTTATAAATTGAAACTTATATACATAAATTAAACCAAAAAAAAAACTATAAAGGTAGATTTCAATTATTTAAACAGTAAAAAAATATCCTATCTTAAAACGGCAAACGCACGTTCCTCACTACCCCAACGCCGGATAGCAATTGACTGTATTTTCAAAAAAAACAAAACTAGTACATTGCCTATAAAATAAAATTAAACCCAGCCAGCGTATACTTCTATAGACTTATTCCTACGCATTATTAAAAAAAGAAGTTAGGTTCCCACAAAAATTACCTTGGTCATCATTTACTATTTAATTATTTTGTGTTGTGGTTAGGAACTAGTCACGGAATTGAAATCAACTTGATCTGTGGGCTCTAAAAAAACAATTTGCACACTATGCACAATGCCCTCTATGTGTGTAACATACACTCATATTATATTATTAAATAATAGTATCATTCAGAGAGTTGTATTTTTTCGTGCAAGACGGGGCCCTTGTCTGAAGCTTTATTTACCAAGTAATATAAGTAAACAACAAATTTGCACAGTCTTTTTTATTTACTGACATGGTCATGTAATTTAAACATTTGTTTTGCGGAATCCACCTCAAAAGTAACTTCCTTATCAATGAGAAACCCTAATGAGCATATAAATTGAACAATTTTGAAACTGATTAGTTTTTTATTGGGAATTGAAGATCTGTAAAATACATACATATGTATAAAATTTGATAATTTCTTGAATGTTTCTTGCAAGACGAATGGAAGTTCTTCATTGATCATTTATTTCATTTACGGGAAATACTCATTTTGGGATAAACCAAATGCTAATATTAGCTGTAAAATTATTTTTAATTTTATTCCGTAGTTTGTTTACCATTGATTCATAAAATGATAATTTGAATTATTAATGAAAAATGCTTACTTTTGAAGACAGTCATAAAATAAATTCGTAATAAAAGTTATTTTATTTTTCATTTGATGAACATTTATTGAAACTACGTAGTAATAACCAGTGGTGGCATTACGGACAGGGTTACTACTGACAAGTACCTGAGCTCTGTGCTCTAACTCTTTGATCTGATCCCACATGTTATGTAATCGGCTCTAATGATAGTGGGATTTTCTTGTATCAAAAATCGATAAGTGGTTTTTTTATTTGGATAAATTATATTATCTTTTGTTTACTTTTTTTAAATTTCAATAATAAAAAATGTTAAAATGCAAAAATTCATATAAAGATTGGTCGAATTTCAAAATATATGGTTCTGAAATATATAAAATAAATTCCAAAAATTTGTAATTTTATATTAGTGATTCCTGATTTTTTTTTATTTCATAAAAATGGATGTATCTTGATAATACTTTGGATTGGAACGTATTGGACGTTAATTCCAGCAATTTTCAAATCATAAAGTAATATAGTATAGTAAACAGTACGCTTCTAAATTTTTTTTAAATGTTCCTTTAATTGGTGAGATGGGATACACTGATTACGTATAAGTAAACATTATAGTATTACAATTGCTCCTTCTAAACTAGTAATCTTTTGGTAAAATACATATGTATCAAGTATATTTCATATTCTAGGAATCACCTGTGCACGAATGTTAATTTTCTGAACATAATCTGTGTAGATTTGATTTCTATTAAATATACATTATTTATTTGGATTTCAAAGACCAGATAGATTAATTGTAATACTATAATATTTTTGTTACAACTCTATCTGACCAATAAAGATAAAAATCTCTCTATATGTACATTGTACAACAATGACAACTCAACAAAAGCTAGCTACAACTAAGCAGAGAGCAAAGCAATTTCAACAATGTGCTTAAACAACGTTCTTACAGCTAGATGTGAGCATTATTCAGGCAAGAGTTAATTCTGTTCACTTTTATACTTTTACATTCTAATGATTGCATAGTTTTCTACTAAGCGTTTTAACTTTCAGATAGACCATAATAAAACCCTTTCAAAAGCTTTATATAATTCATCTAGCTATATGTAATGTTGAGAAATTGAAATATTTCCTGGTAAGATCCACATTTGAGCCTTTCAACTTTCCTCACTCATAAAGTTTTAAGAGTTCCTTATCGAAGGCTAGTTATGCACATAAAATCTAGTACCTAGGGCTTAGCCCCTATATCATTGACCGGTATCTTTATATTTTATGATTACGCCACAAATATAATTTTGAAACAGAGAAAGTTGTTCAACAAAAGATAATTCTAACACAAAGAAATTAACTCAAGATACATTCTTTTTTTTTTTTGGAGCTTTACATTTCCAACAGCGGATGAAGAAACTAAAAAAATATACTATCATCAATCTAGTATTAATTTTTATTATTATTTTTCTTGTTTACAAATTATGAATATCTTAAATAATATTAACATTAAGGAAAGTATATATATTGCTGCAAGAAGGTGCCACTCTTGATGTTTTTGTACACACACTAAGTGTGAAGGTAACAACACTCCTGCCTTGACAGAATTATTTTTTATATTTTGTAATTCGACGTTTTGTTCATTTGATATATTGTTCTATAATCGATATTATCGATTATGTTCGCCCTTCTCACTTCTTATCAAAACACGTTAAGCCTTTAAACAAAAATGGTTATGTCATTAGGAAAGTCCTTTCAAAGACATACACACATTTGGAAATACTTTACATTCATGAAAGAAATAAAATATTTATATAATTAAAAAAAAATAATAAGAAAAGTAAATGCTTAAAAAATAAGCAGACACTTCAAACTTATATACTTAAATATGTATAACTATTTTTTACGTATACGTTATGTCATTTTCAATTTTCTATCTTCTTTGAACTTATTTCTTTCGGTTTTGTTTCCTTCTTCAATTTCAACTTTTCTCTCTCTTTTTCCAAACCCTTTTCTAGGCTACAACAGCAACGGAAATAATCAACATAATCGATACAGTCATTGGGATATGAGTCCTCTTCCTTACCCACGTCCTATGCCAATACAACCTCGATCTGCATTTGCAGATAGAGCATCCTATCAACCTTTCCTTCAAGAGAGTACTGGCCCATCAAAGAATAATGCTCTTTGTCCACCAACCTTCAATTTAGATCCAATTTCATCCAGAAAACCTTTAGAAAATAACAATGAAAGCTCTAAATTACAAAATACACTCTCTTGATGATCATTGCAAAAAAAAGGACATTTGTACATCAATTTAATCATTTTTCTATTACAGAAAAAAAAGTTATTCAATTTTTTTTCTTCAAATTCACTCTTTGTCATCATTTGTAAATTAAATAATTGTTTTTAAGAAAAGAAAACTCTTTGTTTGTCCAGTGTTAACTTTTATCAATTTCAATTTTGTCACTAAATTTTTTTAAAGTCCAAAATTCCGTCTTTTAAAATATTCCTTTACCTTACAAGACAAAAAACTTATATGCTGTTAGATGTGCGCTGAGCAATAGCTACTATTTTTCCCATAATCGATAAATCTAAACAGATAAAACACTAAGGTTTATAATCACAAAATGAGGTATTTTTGGTTTTGTGTTAGTTTTATTTCAATATTTTCTTATAATTATCGCTTCTTAATGTTCTTTCATTTTTTTATCTTTTTCTTTATCTATTCCATTTTGTGTAATTTTTCACTCCATCTTTTACCTACAACTTAATTATTACTAAACAATTTTCTTATATTACTAATATTATTAACTGCCTTAAAATGTAATCAATCATATTTAGTTTTTCCCAAGTTGATTATATTTTTATTTAATTAATTTTATATGAATGTGTTTTTCTCTATCATAATATCTTTAATTTTTTCAAAAAATATTTCTTATTTAAGTAGTTATGTTCCTTTAATTCCCCGATTTATTTAAAATATACTATAAAAATATTGATTAATAGGATTATTTCATCCCTTTTCTCTTAAATAATATCTTAGTCTCAATCACTCAATTCTTAATCTGTAGTATAATTTTATCACATAATATTATAATACTTTAAAAGTAAGGTTTTCATTAAACTGGTATAGTTTTAAACATATCTAATACATAATAGTTAACAATTAGCTAACTAATAGTTGTATAAAAAGTTCGGTAAGTATCAGGGTCATTTGGTTAAAAAAACTAATACATGAATAAACAATATATGTTACTTGTTGTTAATTTTTTTTAAATGAAATATTTTTAGTGAGTTAAAAAATGTGTATTCAAAGTTTAAAATTTATTAAAGTGACTCTTTTGAGGGACTTTAGGCAGTGGAAGTAGATTTTGTAGTAGTAATTAGACATCCTAGACTTGTTTTGTTTTTTTAATATAGTGATTACTTTTGATTTAAAAAAATCAAAATTTGATTTTTTTTTCATAAAAATTATGGGCTAAAAATTCTAGAGCTTAACTAAGAGAGCACCCTTTTTTTTCTTTGCTTTATGGAATGGAGTCCCCATAAACACTTTCAAGCCATTGCTTAACTTAAATAGTATTTTCTCCCCATCAAGAAGCTGTGTAAAATAAAAATACAAAATTGTTTTTGATCCATTACTTTTGGAAATAACAGAAGTAGTGTAACAATATCTCACGAACTAACGAACAAATTGTCATAAAATTTCGACATTTGTCTTCTTAAGGTTGATACTACCTGAAAATGAGGTCAATCTATATGTGAAGCCTGGTACTTTTCAGTCCATGTATTGGTTTGAAATTTCCATTCCTTTTACCTAGACATATATTGGTGTTATTCGCCATACCGGTACTTTAGGGGTACCGGTGTACTATCTCATTTAATAAAGTACATAATAAATTGGTATTAGAACTAGTACTTGCAACATCCTTACGTCCTTGAGCCGCCAAATAAATTTGTGAAGTACACATACGAAAGGGTCATTAATTTCTTCTTCAAATTGGTGTCTAAGCAACTCTTAACGTCTGGCTTACAAGTGCTAATGAACTTCTAAATATTTTATTTTGGAACAAAAACCAAAAATAAATATAGATAAATTTTAAACATATTAGTATATAAATACTAGTTAATTACTTCAATGTAGTTCAATACAATAATGTATTTATTTTAATATTTATGAATTACGTAAACAGAAAGGAAATTGTATGCCGTATAAAAATATAAACAAATCAATAAATGCAATAATAAATATGAATAAGATTGACTGAATATACTTTATGTATATGGATTTCACCAAAAAGTTCCTTGGTGAGATGGTGTAACGGTAATACTATAATATTTACTTATACTTAATCAGTGTAACTCCATCTAACCAATTAAAGGAACATGAAAAAAACCGCAAAAAGATTGATTAAACTGATATTTTAATAGCTAAAGGAAAAAAATAAGTCACTAGCAAGACTAATTTATAATCTAAAATATATTTTGAATATTGTTTTAAAACCATTTCTTTTACCGGAGTCATACATATTTCTTGATTTTTACTCTTTTGTCAGTAATATATTATGGTTATTAAATGGTTACCTTACCACATGATCATATTTCATTAATAATATTATAATTCAGTCACATTTACATTCCACAGTCGAGATATAATATCTAAAACTGAGTTCATGTCATAGAGAAAGAAAAACTTTGATAAGCCTGGCATAATTAGATATTAATAATAGATCAAAAACCTTATGCCTGAACAATGAATTCAGCTAGCAAAAGGGTAATATATGTAATTGTTGGAGGTACAAAATGCTCCAAATATTCAATGGATTATGAAATGGGGAGTGTTTCAGACATGCACTGCTACAAATTACCATTTTATTATTTTTGCAAGTCTATGTTAAATTGTATAGAAAAAGGGTCATGAAATGAATAAACGTACTTTAAGGAAACTTGGACTGTTGTAGTATATCTAATTGATATAACTAAATATCATAACTAAAATATAATAATATATACGTCAATGAATTCAATGTTTTAGTGCAAAGCAATAAAGTAAAGTGACAAAATTCGATGTTTAATTTAAGGAGGTTTATTTGAGTACAAGAAAACATTTTATCCGAAAGATGTTGCTTTTTGAGATATCAGAGATGACTTTTTTTAATTTTCTTTTTCTTTGTGACTAATGCAATTTTTCTTTCCACTCGTAGTTCACTTTGAAAGTTATATTAAGAGAAAAGTTGCGTAGTATGTTATATTTGGTACTCTCAGCGCCTCTAGTAGACAAAAAAGTATTCTCGAAAATAGATTAATTAGGACAAATGTGATCATGTGGTTACTTTTTCGTCACACTATAAGTTCAGTCTAGTCCATATATTCTCCTTCTACTTATTCCTTCTCTATAATTTTTAATGGAATGGAAAAAGTAATTTTATTATATACCATTCTTATATTAAATACGGGTATATATATTATGACTGCTTCGTTATGCTTTTCTCCACAGAGAAAAATTATCATTTTTAGGGTATAAATGAGCTAGTTTAAGGTAATATTTTGAGTAGGTAATTTTTTACAAGATTGCTAAGGAATAACAAATTATAAATAATTTTTATGTGACAATTTATATTAACTACTTGAGGTATAATCGTAAAAAGTAGTTTCAGTGACGTCACAGTTTGCTTAGTCATGGAATACGCTATCAATGGAACATGTACTTTCTTTTCTGTAGACCAACTACAGGAAGTTATTTCGTTATTCTTTGTTTTATCAGTAGAAGAGTAACTAATTGAAAGAAAGATTTGAATTAAAATGATCATGAAATGGTTTTATATTCCTTCATAATTCAGATTCATTTTATATATTAATTAAACAAGTCAATAAATTTTTACCTTTCGGTTGAGATTCTATTTTCTTAACTACTTTTACCTCGAGAAACTTGAAACTTTTATAAAGCAGAGTCTCAGTTTTTGAGACCACTTTAAAGAATAACAATTGATAGCTTCATAAATAAGCTAAAATATTTTGTTAAGCAACTAATCTTAACTATTAATTAAATATAATTTTTTGAAAGACGCTCCTTTTATATTAAATAAGTTTTATTTCTTCACTTAATGACAAACTATGATTTTTATCAACGTGATTAGAAATGAGGAATTTATTGGACTCTGAAAAAAAAAGACAATTTTTTCTTACATAAAAGAATATTTCCTAGCATTTCAAACAATATGTTTTTTTAAATCATTTTGTATACGACATAAATGGAAATGGCGGTTTATCAAGGTATTTTTTATGTTTCTTGAGGAAAAAAACATTATGGAACACATTATCTTAATCCGAGGTTGGCAAAAAGTGGAAATCCGTCATAAAATAAATACTTCAACCCCCCAAAAAAAGTTTACTAGTTTCTTAAGACACTCAATACACGATTTTTTTAAACGCAATACCTTTATTCATTTCATAATTATTCTATACTAAAAAAAATTCCCTTAAATAGAAAAATAATGCATGATCTATTTATGGATTATTTCTTAGGAATAGAAGGCATCTTAGAGACATAGTTGCTGATGTAGTTGGCAAAATTTATATTTAAAGACAACAAACTAAACTATTGTATGGGTATCGACTTGATGTGGAAAAAAAAACAACCCAAAAAAACAGCAATTTTTGGAAAACTCTAACTATTATTGTAGTTGATGAAAATTCCTTAAAGATAGAGTCCATATTGCTTTCCAATTTCTTTTTAATACATTTTATTACTTGGTATATCCTGAAAATAGATAAAAGACAAAATAAGAGATTTCGTAAGATTAATAATAAATTAATTAATCTACCTTTTTTTTTTAAATCAATACAGGGCTAGTATATATATTTTTAAAAATATTGCTTTGTTTATGACTATAAGTTGGGCAGCTTTTGGAATTATAACGTAATTTGAAAACACTTTATTTTTCTGGGTCATATGTATACTCTAGACATATATCTCCAAATCACAGTTTTTGTTTACCGTAGGTCTGACGTAAATCGTATTTTTTATTGTATTTTCAACGTTTTAATTTCGATACATATTTTCTTTCAAACTCGAAAAGAATATTCTACTTACAGTAAAAAGGACTAAGTACTTTTAAGTATCAATCAGCGACGAAGTTGAATTATATTAATCTTAATAGTTGGTTAAATGATGAAACTTACGGCAAATACAATTAATGCTTAAATACTATACAGCAAAATCTAATTGTTCTAATACCCCAAGGGCGAGGTATTTTTTTATTGCCAACAAAAAAAAAATCAAAAAAACATTTCGACTTAATTTTTAAGACTTTCCAAATAGTCAATACCTGATTGTGGAAGGTTAATAATTTACTCGTAGAATAAACTTTTTTTGACACTCTTTTTTAATTTTTTTAATTTTCTACGAGAATAGTGGTTAAATTTTGTTATGTTTTGTTGTGTTACATTCAAACAGAAATATCTTTTAGTATGTCAACTGACTTGTTATTTGATAACTTTGCACATGTCAATATTCCATCAGTTTTCACATTTATAACCGCTAATTAAACATTAAGTCAAATCATATTCACCTCCCCTCCCCCCCCTTCCCCATGAGGTCTATCTAATAAAATCCATTAATTTTCCATTGTTTATTGTGAAGATCAATTTTAAATTGGGCAATTTATATTTACGACTATTTCTCGAAAAATGGAATTGTAAAACTCACTCAGCTTTGAGCAATATCCATCTAGTTTGCTATTATGTTTATGAGCAACATGTACACTTTACCGTACCTAACGTACCATAATAAACATATGAAACTAATAGCTTACAATTTGTCAAACAAAAAATTCAAGTAAAACATGTTCTCATGAGGAAATTTTTTAAAGTTTTACACAAGGTAAATATACTGAAAACGTACGTGCCATGGTACACACGTTGTATTATGTACATAAGACCATTTCTCATTTTAGAAATTTCAATTTATAAAAATATATGGGAAGAGGAAAAAATAGTCTTGCGAAATCATTTATTTAGTTTTCCTTCCATCGCTAGTGGGGTTTTTCATCAAATATTAAAAGTAAAGAACTTATCCCTATATCAAAATCCCTTTCATATTTGATACTCGAGTTTTATTCTTTGATGTTTGAGTATTTTGATGATTATTAGCTCAAAAACTTTATGGATGTAACAGATAATATAGGATCAATAGATTCTTAATCAGAAAAAATGTAAATTTCTTACCTGTAACCGTCCGGTGTTGAATTTTTTTTTTTTTAGAAAAAGTGTTAAAACAACGTTGTTATTTTTTTTGGAAAATTACACATGTAACTTTGGAGATGTTCTATTAAAAAAATGATCTATTTTTTATGAATCTCATCAAATACAGTCATTCAGAAACGTTGAATACAAAAAATTTCAATTGATTGTTGAGAAATTGATTTTTTTATGCTTGACTAATTATCGAAAAAAAAATAACATTTTTTTCTTTAAAAATTGACAAGGATTCTTATTTCAAAAATTATAAATGCTTTTATACGGGGAAGGGTTCAAAATCTTAAGAACTAATGATTCTGTGCAATAAACCTTTGATGATTTTACTTTTTACTCTGAAAACGTCCTTTTTTATATGTCAGTGACGTCATAAGTGGAGAATGTTTATTAATAATAAGCAGATAACATTTGTTTTTAGACATTGATTAACTTAATAAAAATTGGTAAAAGCTCATATTTTTTATTAATCAAACTTCTAAGTCCATTATGTAATAACCAATATAAAGTAATCGAACAAGTGATGAACTGGCAATCAAGTCAATTTGTAAAATATTTACAAAATAAATTTTTGTCAAACGTGTATGAAGAAAGGAAGCAAAAAAAAATCTTTCAAAAAGGAGATACCAACTAGAAAGTTTAAACAAGCTGACTTACCAACTTTTTCTTTTAAAATCAATGTTTATATTAATGTCTAATATACAAATGAAATAGATATAAATATTTTCATAAATATGTCACTTTAATTCAAATATTTGGTAAGATTTCATTAGTGAACAGAAAAATCATACATACAGAGTTGTAAATTACAAATATTTACTTGGGTTGGAAATTTTTTGTAGTTGTGGCTGAAAACATTGTTTCTTTGTTTTTATAAAGAAATTGCGGTCTGTGCTCATGAATAACAAAAAAACTGTTATTTTGTTGCTGAGTTATGAATGTAAATCCTTGTTGGACTAAAATAGAATTGAGGATCGACATTGGAGTGAAATTTATGATTATTTCATCCCCCCCCCCTCTCTTGAAGCGGATAACAGCTAATCTATTATAACTTCGTGAAAAGGTAATCTGCTTTCTTCCCACAGAATTCTCACAATTATCAGGGTAACATGTAATTTGGCGCTTTCATTTTTTGACATACCGATAGTGCTTAGAGTTTCAAACTCTCCCTCCGGGTAAAGACCCTACTTTTGAAGAACACAAGGAGAAGGCAGGAGAAAAAATTGTGGGTGTTTAATATACCTTTTGTGCACATCAGCTGTCTCTTATTTGATTTGGATGAAAATGATGTGAATTATTACAAGTAAGAAGGATAATTCATTGAAAATAGAATTAATGCAGTGATGATATTATAATTATATTTAACTATATATACTATGCATTAAAAAACAAACAAAGAAAAGCGTGAGTTTTTTTAATTTTCCTCACAGAGATATATTTTCTTGACAGAACGGTCTAACACATTATTAATATAATTTTAATAAACTATTTACATGACTTGCTTAATTATCTGACATGGTTATAGATATATATATAGCTGTAATATCTAAGAATTGATGAAATAGTTAATTATAAAAAAAATAGTACCAAGTATTTACTCTGTACGACAAGTTCTATCCTTATGGTTATAGATATTTTTTCAGAGTAGTACAATTTTATGTATTCATAAAAATGCAAAGGAATTAAGAATATTATAATTTGAATATAATTTAGAAAGTTAAACACTAATATGAGTATAATTGCATGATGAATTTTATAACTAATTATTATAAAATAATTTAGGTCAATAAAAAACTTATATATTTATATAGTCCAAATCTCTTACTCTAATTCACAAATGGATTTACATAATTAATATTTTTTGATATACGAGTATACTTGAACTAACCCCAATCTTTAAAATAAACTCACATTTCAATGCATGATTGTTGTTTTTGTATATTTATTATTCATTTCACAAAAAATATGCACATTTATAAAAGTGTCCAATGGTTTTTTCCCACGTAATATACACACACATATATATAAAAATAAGATGCGAAATTCAATTTGCATATATAATAATGATATAATATATATATATTAGAGTGCCAATCTATGTGGAGTGAACATTATATTTCACAATGTAAATTGGTTTTAGCCTTGAATTTGTTCCTTTTCTGATGTACATGGTTTGCATAAATACTAAAATACAAAATATATTTTGTGGTCTGTTAAAACGTTTCAAAAAGAAAAAAATCTTCTTCATCTTTCATTATCATCAAAATAAATTGAGTTTTTTATTGTATAATTTATTTTAGTTGAATCAATAAACTTAAACAATTATTCTTTTCCTGTAAAATAGAATTTTGGTATTTTAATTACAAAATAGTTTAAGATATAAACAATAGATGTTAAATAGGAAGAAATTTCCGAACATATGAAATACTTCATAACTTATTTTAGTTAAATATTTTAACATTAACATGCATCGACACAAATTTAATTTAAATGTCATTTTGATGTGAAAATAGAAGGTATTTTAAGGAGAAAAAATAAAATAAAAGAAGACAATTGTTTAAAAAAAAACCAAAAAAAACGTCAAATTTTAAACTTTAAAACTTTTTATTTTTGCAAATGATACTTTGATGTAAATCAAAAGTTCTGGAACTTTTTTTTATTGCGTACCATCTCAGAAAAAATTAAGAATTCTAAGTACTACTACTATTTAAAACTTAATGGGGGATGATTTTGAAAAAAAATGTTATGTAGAATTTTGAATGACTTTATTTTTTTAAAGGACATATTTATTGACTTTTTTCAAGTATAAGTTCCAACAAGGAATGGAAGTACACCTAATTTACATACCCCGAAATGAACAAATGTATGAGGTTAGACCAATAAACAATTTAAAATAAAATAATCATTACATACGAATTGGCATCCTAGTATATATTTTATAAATATAATATATGTTTTTGTTGATAATATGTCATCATTCCATAAATAAACTAATATCTAGTCAGCACTATTTGTTTTTTATATTCATATATTTTAATTAGATTGAAGCGTTCATTAATAATTGTAGCCTATTACTCATTTTCAACCTCAAAATTTAGCAATAACACGTTGTTTTTTCCTCCTAACCATTCAATAAAACATTTTTTTACTATCAATTATATCTTATAGTCGGTATGAACTTTGGTCTATGTGGTGGCGATGGTCATAATGGCCTAAATAACCGCGCACTAGCCCTTCAACCTCAGCCTGGAATGGGTATAATGGCAATGATGGCTGCGACTGCAGTTCCTCAACCAGCAACTCTCGCAGCTTTACCTCCATTTATCAATATCAACCACAATAGCGAAACAGTCATAGTTGGAAACAGCGCATCACAAGTGACTTCCAATGAAAATGAAGTGAGCGATGGGAGAAAACATTCAACTCAAACTATTAAATTAAATGAAAACAATATTTACAATCCCTGCGAGGAACTGAATAAAAGTTCGAACAAACAGCTATTTATTTAATTACACAATGAAAAAAAAATCCCTCTTGGACTATAATAGTATTTTTCTGATTTTTTTTTACTTCGATAAACATGAAAAGGAACTTTATAAGACGAAATATCTGCTTGAGTGACCTACGATAGTGTTGTGTCGGTCCTTATTAAAGACCTAGGACCGCTGTCCATTCCTGTCCTGTTCCATTCAGTCCCACTTGTCGGCCCTAATAAAAGGTAAAGTCAATCCCTTGTAACGCCAACACGGGTTTATAAAATCGAATATATTATATTACAAAGAAACTAAATATAATATGTTCGAATTATAAAGATATTATTTTATTTTTTTTTGCAAGATAAGTGCAATAATCTTCATACATATTTTATATATCTTATTTGGCTTAATAATCCCTCGATATTTTTATGAAAAAATCTAAGGACCCAGAGTATTAGATCAGTCCGAAGGTCGACGATTTTAAGGATCCGAACCCAATGATTGGCAGTCTTATTGACCAATAGTACTGGCCCTGACACTGGACTGGACCAACACAACACTGCCTAGAGATACCAACATTTTAAATATTCTCAACAAATCCTAATTTTTGATAAATATAGAAAAAAATCTTTTGAAACAAAAAATCTTAAAAACTTTTGAAATATTCATATTTTATAGGTTGTTTCTTATTATGAAGTTTATTTATGTATGTCTTCACTTAACAACAAATTATTATTTGTCGCATTGTGATCAAAAATAAGATAATTATTTTACTTCTAAAGAAAAAATAATTTTTTTGTACTTTCAAGTCATTTTTTCCGATCCAGAAATAATTTAAATATTCCATTGATCAAAAACATGTTTCTTCAAACCATATTTAGGCTTGTTTTTATTACGACCTTGGAAGACAAAAATAAAACTAAATCGTAATTATGTTGCTAAAAAATAATTTTCAAAAAAACACATTGTAAGTCTTCAAAACAGAAACTTAGGGTTATAAAATTCATTTTCATGAATATCAAAATAATAACAACAAGGAAGAATATTATTTTAATCCAAAGATATAAAAAAGTTGAAATTTTATTTACATGTGTTATAATTATATAAATATTACATTGTGACTATTATATTTGCCATTTAATTAATATATAATTTCTTTTATATGGACATTAAAGCTGCAATATTATTACTCATCATTACTAAATTTCCATTTCTTATTACTTTTACGTTGAAACTACTATGTACGTCATTGAGTATCTGAAAAAATTGTATAATTTTTTTGTTAATTTATTTATTGACCTATCTATGTAAATGTATACGAGAGTAAATTTTAATTTCTTATAAATATGAAAAATATACGATTTTCTGATTTTTCTAAATACAACTGCCAAGTCAATTAATTATTAAGTATGTACAGAGTGCGTCAAAAAAGTTAGTTGTATATTTGACTTCCTATTCATGGATAAAAAGTACTTATATCAAATATTTTATTTAAGTTTTGTTGAGGAAAGTGATAAAGTTACTAAATAGAATCAGATTTGCCCTCCAATAATATACTACTACTAGTAATAAAAGCAAAAATACATTACCATGACTAGAAAAGCTTTTTAATGCCAATTCGGGGAAGAGGGAATTTTAAACCAAATAAATATAACTATCCAGATCTCCTGAGTTGTACCACATAGACTACAACATTGGGGCACAACTTGAACAAAGTGTAAACTAAAATCCACCTGTTTTTTCAAGCACTGACGGCTTTAAAGAATAAAAATTATTCATGGAGTACCTAATCATTATTTGTTAGGACGTGATGACTTTAAAAATAATATCTGACATCCATATGTTAATATTTTATAATAATTTATTTCAATTAGGACTCAATCACCAAGGTCCTTTTTAGGACAATGTTAAATCTTTGTGTGTAGAAAATATTTAATTAATCTGCTACTTTTTAATTCATTTTTTTAATTAACCCATAAATAAGCATAAAAATAATGGGAAAAAGTGTTAAAGTATGGACAATTTGGCGCCTCTACATAAATTTTTTATCACGACATTAGTATAATAGCTTAGCTGGAAAGATTTTGAGAAAAGATATCATATAATGAGCAATGAAAGTGTTATATTTTTTGTCAATGAATGATCAGATAATTTTTAAAGTCATAAAAGTTGTAACTTTTAAAATTGGAGATGTCTCATGCATTAAATTCCATACTTTGATTGTCATTGTCAAAAATACTTATAAAAAGCTGAGGGAAATAGTTGCTCTAGTTACGTTTGTAGTTTCAAATATTAGAAAGTCTAATTCTTTTAAATACACATTTTATTTTTGTTCATTCTTTACACTAGTCCGACCATCCAGAACAGTAAAATAGTTCTTCCTTCGGACAAGTTACTTACTGTCCGTAGACTGACGTAGATAATTAATTTAATCAACAGATATAACTTAATAATCTTTATATTATACAATAATTATGGGTCATACTTATACAATTAACCTTAAAATGATGGAGTCGACTAAAGGTCATTTGCATGAATAGAAAACAATTAAAATGGGTTGCAGTTTAATGATCATAATATTTTGTGGTTCGCAGTAAAATACCATTTGAAAACCTCGGACCTACAACAGTGTTTTCCCCATATATCTTCTATTTTTCTCAAATTAAAGGTTAAAATAGTTTCTAATTTCAACTTCATAGAGTTATATAACTTTTTTCATGTAAACTAGACTACACTAACTATTGTCGAAAGTGTAAATTACTTTAATTTAAAAAAAAGTATTTATCTTTGCTACTATCCAACTGTCTTTATTTGCCTAGACATGTCCTATTTTTACATCCTTTCCAGTGAGTCTGACAGACTTTTATATAAATTCATGAATTGTCCAATTTTGTATGAGTTCAGTCAATTTTGTGGATATAAAATGAGGACAAGTTTGTCCAAAAGATAAAATACAATAATATAAATTCCCATTTGAAATATTATAGAACAACCAAAATAGATTTTCTTTTAAATAAAAAAATCCAAGATAAAAAAAATCAAGAATCGAAGAAATACCTTAAATTTGACTTATTAAAAAAATCATCTTTCCTTTCTCGAACTGACACTAATTGGGTAACATGTAGTGATTTTTGGGTCCTTATTTATATGATTAAGTCCAATCCAGTCTTAGGGATCCTCAAATTGGTTCTTGGAACCAGTGCTTATCTGTCGGTTTTTTTAATTTTCCTTTAAAGTGTCGATGTTTTATTAAATCCAATAAGATACAGGTATACTAAAACATTATAATGCAATATCAGATAAACATATTAAATCTTTACTTAGTTACATAATTTATTCTATTATAAAGCAGAATAATGAAGTAAAAAAAAGGAAAATACTCTCAATGACATAACGAGCGATCGATTTATACTTTTTTAATGGCCGACATGTGGTACTGGGCTGGACTGCGGTCCTCAATTCTAAATAAGGACTGACACAATACTAGCCACATGCCTGTTTTTTGGAAATCAAATTTTGTACACCTCCACTATATGAACATTTTCAATTCTAAAAAGGCTCCCCTATGCCCTCCGGTTGCACGGCTACTGATATATCAGAGGTTTCCTAAAATATGGAAATTTTTTCACATTTATACCAAATCCAAAAAATAAAAACTACTTGTTATGCGAAAAAATAGTTGTCTCTCCACATGTATTGTAGACATTTGACTTTCTCAAAGTTAAATTTCTTATTATACAAAAATGAAAAATAACTTTCTATATGTTATAACTACTACATATCTTAGTTTTAATTTTTTTTTTAAATGCTCAATCTACAAACATATTTTTTAATTAAAATATGAAAACATTCTATTATGTTAGTTTATTTAAACCATCTTGTAAAACTATAGTTTATTAATGATAGAATATTATTGGTTTTATTCAAACTAAATATAGCCTTTCTATGGAATAATTATCAAATTCATTATTATTATTATTTTTTTAATTTAATGAAGAATATTTTCAACTTCTTAACATATCATTGGTGATTCATTCACTATTAAATTTATTTACTATTGCGTAAATTAAGGATACAATAAAATCTGTTCTATTCGAAAAAAAAAAAATTAATTAATCCAGAATGAGCTAACAGAGTAAAATAAGTTTTAAGAATGTGTACAAACTAAAAATGGGTCTTTGCCATAGTTGAAAATCGTGAAAAGATGGAAATATTAATATTTTTAAATATATTTCCCAAAAGGTTATAAAATGAGTAAATAAATAGAACAAGGAAATACTGAAATCACTGTAATGTATTTTTAATATTTCAAAGCATTACGTATGATCTCCGTTGATAAATTGATTTTGAAGTCTTCAATTTGAGTAACTAGACAATTTTTGAGTTAAAAAAAATCATAGATGCAATTGCCAATATATAAGTAATAGATAAATCCCTAAACAGGGAAAAATGCAAATTTCTTAGTTATGACCAAGGTTAATAGAAATACAAGGTTATACCATATCGCGTGTATGACTGATGGTTGACTTCCACCACGCTTTTAATATTGATGTCGTAGTGAGGGGTTACATGTTTAGTCAAAATCTGTTTTTCTTGCCCAGCAATCGCTAACATAGATTAATTTTTAAAATTCTACCAATAGTGACGTCATAGACTATGAGTGGTAGTAGGTTTTGTCAAAATCTGTCTGTTTTGCCCAACAGATGGTACAATAAACCAGATTGAAGATTCTAGCATGCCCGATTTCATGATGGTCTAACCTTGTATTTCTATTAATCTTGAGTTATAGGACACTTCTTATAAAAACTTTGGACTTTGATTCAACAACTTAGATGTTAGAGAGGAATAAGTACAGTCTCAATCAGTGTTTCTCAAACTTTTTACAATCATAGCACTTTTCAAATGTGTAAAATACAATTGCAGGACCCTGTACTTGGCCTTGATGAGCAATTAGCGCCTTTGTAAAAACTCTATTGACACTGAAAATTAATTGTCTCTTAATCCGGAGAAATTATATTAAGACACAATAAGTATAGTGCTATTTGAAGCCACAAGCTACTACTTTTCAACTTAAATTCAAAACCTAACCCGTTCCATGTCTCCAAATCTCATTTTTAATGTGATTTATCTTATCTTATCTTTATTAAATGCTGCAGTGTTGGTAGCGATCATTCCTCCAGTGATTGAGCTCCAAGGATCAGAGGTCTAGTCAGACTGTTAATAAAACTCCGATGGAGAAAAAATTAATTCTTAAATAACTTGTCGGGAGAGATTTCAGTTGTTGAAATATGAGGTCAGAAAAGTTAAATTAAATTTCTTAATGTTGTTTTAACACATATAACTGATTAAAAATAAAGATTCTACTATTAGAAATTATTCGACAGTATCATGTACATACATTTAGATGGAGCTTTTTTATCCATGTGCAACCTCAACTGTCAACAGAGAAATAAAATATTTTAAAATAAGTAGTAAATCTTCTAAATTTTCTTTACTGCCAACTGTAAATTATAATTTAAGCATTGATTATTATATAAATTAAATTGTTAATTTTATCAATATAAAGATTAATGACTGAGTAACAAATGACAGTAGTTCCAAATAAAATTTCTTGATTTATATAAGTTATTATAAAAATAATAATATATAATATTCGTGTTTTACTTAAAAACACATTTTTAAAATATAGCGTTGCCATGAATAAAGGAAAAAAATTGCCAACAAGATCTAGTCAAAGGATGTTTTTATCATCATTTTTAGGTTAAAGAGATACAAAAATTGTAAAAGATTAAATCTATATTTCAAAATAAGGATATTATTGGATTAAAACTAAGAGTGCACATGATGTTATTTGGTACTAAAACACCACCGACTATGTATGCCTAGATAACAAATAAATGAAATAGAAAATTTGTAGTAAATGTACATACTTTATCAAAAAACACAAATAACCTATACAATAAATTTACACAAATATGTATGTACAATCTAAATATTTAATAGGAATGTAGGTGTGTGTGTATGTCCTTCAATCACACTTGAATCAAAGAATAATTTTTTCTTGAATTTTTTTATGAAGGTTCTTATGGCTCCAGAACGAGTCTCATAACATTTTTTTTTTGTTCTTCAGGGCAATGGTGACCTTAAAATAGCATTTAAACAGGGTTTGTTTTGGATATTAGAAGGGTTCTCTGATGCTCAGGGAATTGGTAGTTGAATAATTTAATTTGCTTCAGGAACCAGCAGCCCACAACCCGTGGGTGGATGTGTATACAATCATATTGGAAGGAAAGTAAAATTTAAAAATAAATTTTCTCTGTGCACAAGGAACCCTCCCAATATCCCGAAATACACACCAGTTCTCGGGTTGTACAGGGGATTCACTTGGCCTCAAGGCAGTTCAAACTTAATTGCGCCACATTTCTAAGGACCAAGAACCCCTTTTAATATGGCGGAATAAACTCCTACCCACGGGTTGTGTATATGAGCTACTGGCCCCGACCCAAATTAAATTATTCTACCGGTACTTCACTTTTTTTTCTTCACATCAAAGAACCCTGATAATATTTTATATAAACACCGGCCCTCAGATTATGCAGGTGAAGTGCTAGGCCAAAATACAGTTTAACTTCTATCGCCACCATACTTTTGTGTAACAACGAACCTTATTTCTATAATAAACTCCAACTCAAAGGATGTTCAGCTGAACTGCTGGGCCGGAGGCAAGTTAAATTTCGTCGCCGCCCCCACCTGAGAAACAATGGATGCATTTTGCAGTAATTTTTCATGTAGGTTCTCAAGGCTCCAAAACGGTTCTGGTAACATATTTTTGGGAGAGTTTCAAGACCGTGGCGGCCTTCAAATAGCACGTTTGACACTTCACCAGTACAACCTAACGCCCAGGGTGTATTTCGGATATTAGTACGGTTATTTGGTACTCAGGGAAGTAGCAATGGAAGAATTTAACCCTACGTCAGGAACCAACATCCCACTACCTGGGCGAAGTTGTATTCTAGCATATCATAAGGGGTTTGTGGTACTTCAAAATGGGGTAGTTGTGCAGTATAAACTGCCTTGTGACCTAGTGATTCACCTGTACAACCTGGGCCTAGGTGTGTATTTTTGGGTATTAGGATGGTTTCTTGCTGCTCAGGGAAGTAGGGGCGGAGAAATTAAACTTGACTCGGGTTCAGCAGTTCAACTGCACAACTCGAGGGTTGGGGTGTATCAAAGCAAATACAAAAGTGGTGGTTGTAGATTTTAAACTGTATTTTGGCCCAGTATTTCACCTGTACAGGCTGAGATTGTTTTTTTGGATATTAGGAGGGTTCGTTGATGCTCAGGGATATGGCTGCGAGACTACAAGTTTGGCGTCTGAACCAGAATATACCAACCACTTCCTCATCGCATACCATGGAGACTGAGGAACTGCAAAGTTGGCGTTTGACCCATAACAGAGCAACCGCCTCCTCATCGCGATCCATGGAGACAGAGGAGCAGGAAGGTCGGCGTATGACCGAAAACAGAGTAACCACTTGCTCATTGGGTGCCATGGAGTCATAGGAACACCGAAATCAACGTATGGACATGAAAAGAACGACAACATGCAGTGAGAATAGTTCATAAAATTTTGCAGTGTTAATTTCTTAATGGTCCCAGGCAACGCCAGAAAAACTTACTCTATCTTCTTATAAAACAAGTCTACAGACATACGTATCAACACCAACATGCCAGGTTGAACAATTATTAAAATTTGACATTCTTTATTTTTTGTTTAATATAAAGCAGAATAATTCATAAGTAATTTTAATTTCTTAAAATCCCAGGCAACGCCAAGCAAACATATTTTAATAATAATAGATATTAATATTAACAAATAAAATATTAAACAAAAAACCACTCTCCTTTTAACATCACTTCATAAAGAATATCCTTGTAAAAATATAACCTTTTACGAGCGTGATAATGTTTGTAGTTGCAACTGCAACATGATTTTTATTTTCCAAACATAGTTTCAATTATTCTTTCATTCATGAGAAGGGAATATCTAAGTATAAAGAGCTTTTATTATGAAAAGTGGAGAGTAACAGTGGTGATTGGTTGGAGATATATAAATTTAAGTCCTTGGTGGTCTTGGAGTAGAATTGAGGATTGACATTGAAGTAATTCATGTCTATGTACATGTTAGATGCATAGTTGGCTTGTATTGATTGTCTTCCTCTCATAGCAGCCTGCAGTTAATCTCCCCCTTTACCCAAACGAACATTCTTCTAATTATCAAGATGATCACGTTAATTTTTGGTTGATCATATTTTTTACAACTATAATAATAAATTAACTTACTTGAAATACCTATTTATTAAAATTCATATGAAATGCATATCAATAATTATCAACGGATGATTAAAAATTTATCAACACTTCATAAGGTAATTTTTATTTCAAAAAATATCAAACCTTTAAAATCTTAAAGGACCAATAAAATTGAAGATATTGCTTTGAAATTTGACGTAGAATTTACCAATCAATATCAATATATGGTCTAAAAATGAATAAAACCTATGTGAATGTATAGCACAGTTTTTTAAGAAAAATTTATTAACTTAACTTATTTATTTTATTGTGTGAAAGTAATTATTAATTAATAAAGTTCTTCTAATTTCTTTATACATTCATTACACAATTGTTTTGCTACAATTCTTTTTTATTACTCTTTTTATGTTGCCCATTTCTGATAAAATATGTTATTTGTTTTACTAAGCCATATAATAATAATATTTTTTTCCAAATACTTCGATAGTATAGTTCTTTGTTATATAAGTATCATGTTCACAATAAAATTTCATTGTATAATATCTTTTTATAATGTAAGTAATTAGATTAAACTGTTATAGAAGAAGCCTTCTTAATTAAAGTTCTTATGAAACATATTATCATTCACTCACTTTTTATATCTTGAAATTTTTTGATAGCTTACAAGTATTAAAATACCGGATAAATCTTGTTATATAATAGATGTACTTGAAATACCTGGAGATTACCGTTTAATTCCATTATGTTAAACATATAAAAACTTCATGTAATCAATTATCAATACAGCATAATCACTAATCTAAAAAACATCTAATAGATCATAATTGCAGAGACGATAAAATATATTACAATTTTTGACACTTTATTATATTAATAAAAAAATTATCCGTATGTCTCACAATTTGTACGCATACTCCTTGAATATTCTCATAGTAGTAGATAACATAAAAGTATAGTATGACAGAATTTTTTTTGTACAAATTAGATTAAATTTAATTGCACCTCTTTCAACTAAAATTATATTTTTTTTATGTCAAAAGTTTTGTACAATTATTCTTCAACTACTCTAATATAAAATGTTATCAGATAAAAAAAAGTATCCTGACACATTAAGACACAGTAGATTTTTTATTTAATCCAACGAATCAGGCTACAAATATCAATTTTTTAATTTTTTAGATGAATAAATATCATCATTATGAGTGTCGTTAGCAAAAAAAAAGTCGTTGAGATATTGAATGTTTAAACTAATTTGAATACTGCTACATCACCAATGAGACGCTTCTTATTCCTGTGTGAAAGATTAAAATTCCAAAAGTCTACTTAATAAATTTAGTTAGAGTTTTGATTTAGAGATAACATATTTTATTATAAAGAGGCAGTATAGTAATATAACTTGAAGAAAGTTATGAATAAGGTCCAAAAAAGTGTAAATTCCATGTAATCATTACACTAATGAACAAATTTCACACAATTTTTGCCCTTTGATTGAGATGGTGTGTTCCTGATTACTTTTATCCCAATAAACTTGAAATTATATTAAAAGCATAAAATTTCTGATTTTGTGGCCTTCAAGTACTTTTTCGAAAAGTATTTATATTTCAATATTAAATGATTATGTTTTTGCCTTGAAAACCATAACCAAAAGAAAAATTGCATAAAACACAAATTGTACTGCTTACGTAAGCAAACCGTATCATGTCAATTAGAACTATACCAAGTCATTATTACATGCAATCGGTGGATAATTAACAAGAAGTTGTTCAGCTTTCATGCACAGAACTATAGGTTGTAATACGTCAATAAAAACGACAATGGAGGCCAAAATGAAACGGATTCCAGATCTTCTCCGCGCTTATCACTATGTAAAGGAGGTGCGGACATTATAAATTGCTCTTTTGAGGTTGGCATTAAGGTCAGGAGGCTCAATAGCAGCGTTGACAGCCTTTCCAGGAAGACCAGAAGTGGAGGACACAACAAGATTGTCATTGAAGGCTTATTGACTAGTGTAGAATTTGAAAATGAAGCCTCACCAAGATGAAGAGATGAAAGAGGTTGTGAAGCCCTGGTTGGATGCCTACTTTACCAAAGTGGATTTCTGTTGGCAAAAAGACTCTGCACATTATCATAAAGGTGCAACGAAGACTTTATCGATTTCTACATTCCAAATTTTTGGCCCCCTCATCACCGGACTACTCGCCACTGAACTATAAAGTTTTGGCTTGTTGTAGAGCGAGGCCGGCAATGTTCTCCACTACAATATTAATTTGCTGGTGGCCGGTTAAGAAGGAGTGGATGGATGTGTCCAATGATTGATTACATGATAAAGGTGTGCACGGCCATCAGGCCCACAATTGAGGCTGTTTTGGCCCTAGAAGGAGGACAGTTTGATAGATAATTTTAATTTTTTAGTATAATTATAATTAAAACACTCCTGATAATATGTACAATGTATATTAGGGTAATTATTATTTTATTTTTTAAGAATTCACACATTAAACCCCTTAATTTTGAGGCACAATTATTTTCAGATGTTTGTTTTTTTAAACATATGAATAAACTTCCACCATTTCTGAAGATTTTAGAATTCATTTTTTTATAAAATATGTAATTGGTATCATGACGGCGTTTGTATGAGCTTAAGTACATTCTTTTGAAATTTAATCTAGATTAAATAAACTAAATGGAAATTATGTATACAATTTTAATATATAAGTGAAGTATGTATTTGAAAAAATGATTATTTTTTGTGCTTTTGTGAGTAACTTAACTTTTCTTAGTAAAAATCATTTTTTTCTATTATTTTTTATTAAAAAAATTATAAATATAAAGTTAAATACTCGTAAATAGACGTATAGATATTTGAAAATTACAAATTTATACAAATCTTTACTTCACGAGAAAGGAAGAAGTTATTTTTAAAATTTTCTTTAATAATTATCAACATTATTAAACTACAAATAATAGATTTTCGTTTGTTAGTGGTATCGCATACAAAAAAAAAAAATCATTTACCCCATTGTACACGTTGTTCTTAATACAGGAAATTTTAATTTTATCATTGGAAAAAGTACAATTTGCTTGTGCAAACTGTTGGTACATGTTTCCAGATTCCAATTTTTCAAAATTCAATTATGTATCTTTTTCCGAATAGGAAAAAATGTCTTGTAAGTTGAAAAAAAGATGAAAAATTTGCTTTTTTTTAATTCTAAAAATTCATCATTATTTTTCTAAATGAGAAAAGTTATAGTTTGTTTAAAAATAAAGACATACAGCATCATATTAATAAAAAGAACATTTAAAAAATTAAATATGTTGAAAGTTATTTAAGATGTTTTACTTTGAGATTTATTTTTTTGTGTCTTTATTAAGTTATCAATGCTTTTTTGATAGTATACGATAAAATATAAAATATTGCATTCTGTACAGAACTAAAACATAAATTTTTGGGCTATAAAGGTTATTTTTATGGTGTCCGAGGTAAAATCAATGAAGAACACATTATTATAATCCAAGGCCAATATTTACTCGTGTAATTTTTGTTGTATGGAATATACTAATATATAAATTATGACTTTCAGAGTTCAAAAGACGTTGTATTGCCTAACACAATAGTAAAAAATGAATTTAAAAAAAAAAAAACCTGAATAATATATTGTTATAAAATAACACTTCTTCTATATCTAAAACTTTATCCTATAGAAATAGTGTCTTATTTGTCCTTTACATTCTTACTTGACAAATCCAGGAATAAATAGGTGAATAATAGTTATTTATTATAAAGTTCAGCTCCAACAATTAATCTTTTTTTAATGTACAAAAATGTAAATAAAAAATTAGTATTCATTTAATATCCAATAAATGTTACTTTGGTAAGATGTTTTCCTTATCTTTCCTTTATTGTTCACATGTTTGTTTTTTTAATTTCTTAACTATTCAACGATATTTTACTTGGGAAGATATCCTTCCATTCATTTTTTGATTTCTTAACAATGAAGAATTAATGTATAAAAATAAAAATAAAAGAAGATTAAATCGCCGATGGATTTACATCCTTCATATATATGTGACGCAATACAGCAAAATATGAAAAGCTTAATACTATTGTTGAATTTGTGAATTTTTTTATTTTCCTAACACAAACTCAGCCTGATACCGACTTCTAAAACTCAAACTCAAAATTTTTAAATCCAATCCAACACTGCTTACACTATTACGAAGGCATAGTCTTTCCGTTAAATAACAATCAAGTACTGGAAAAGGCACATGGTCGAGTGTAAACCTCTCTTTAAAATCATTCTCCCAAAAATTAACAATAAATGACACTAATTTGAGTTCTGTATCTCAATTTGTACTATGTGGCCTTGCCATTTGACTTTGATGGATCTAAACTTGTTCCAAAATAATGGTCGATTTTCTGTTTTAACATTTTGTGTCACCTTGGCCTCTCCAAATTTAATCTCTATCAGTAATCCTACTTTTTTTTTTATTCACCGTTTCTTTTATATTTAAAAAGCAACTAGTTTAAAATTATTGATTCTTATTAGACCTTTCAAAAATTTCTATCAAAGAGGCCAGTTGAAAAATAAAACACAAAATAGCCAATTTCAAGCAAGCAGTGTATTCTAGTGGGGAAAGTTAAGTATCATTGATTTAAAATTTAAAGAAAAAATTAAGCACAACAATAATAATATTAAAAAAAACATCATTTATAAAACACATCGATAATTGTTACTATATGAAAAAAAAATCTTGTTTAGATATTCTAAAACTTCTTAGGATTGACTTTAGTAGCTTCTTATGCTGGAGTGATACCGATGAAACGAATTTTACTTCTTTTGCTGCCAGAATCCAGGACGCGTCATCAGCATTGGGGGTTTCAAGGAAAGGGTGTGGCAGCGGATGCCATAAGAATTGCTCTATGTTCGTGAGGGTATATTGGGTCATAGGATGTAAGCTTTCCTGCAATTAATTCCTTACAGTTTAATAAAGCAAAATCAATGGCTTTAGACTTCTGTGTGGAGACTGTTTCTTCCTTTGAAATAATTTGAAGAGTATAGAAGCTTTAATTAAATTCAAAGGTCAATTTTCCAGACCCTTGATGTTGATGGCGATGAGTCTTCCTACTTTTAAAATATAAAAATAACGTTCTTGTTAACATTATGTCTCAAAATTTAATAGCCTTTTAATGGGTATACTGGTTACAGTTGTTTCTGACGAAGTGAAGTATACCAAAACCATTCAAAAAAATTCAGTACGACCGAGAGAATAAAAAAAAAAGACGTGGAGGAAATAATATATTTATGAGAAATATATTCTAACGTAATATAGATTATTGATGTCAATAGTGTGTCTCTTTTAGCTGGCCCGTTATTTTTTTTTTTTTTTTTTTTTTTTTTTTTTGAATTGGTAATCTGAACAATACATTTTCTTTTCCTTTGCAGTTGTCATTATCTTTTCAATCCTGAGAAGTAAACTTCCTTATCTACAAAATTCATTTATGTTCAAAATATGACTAAACATTCGTGTGAGCTCAACTTGTTGTGCAAATAAAATTGTAAGTCCTTGTTGAACTCAGAGTATAATTGAGGTTCAACATTGGAGTAATTCTTGCCAGTGTCTCTTTTTTTTACTTATTTCTCCCCTTCCTCTCTTGTCACAGCTTATTTACTGGCACGTCATGACAGCTAAGCTGCTTTCCTCCAAAGCATTCTTCAAATTGTCTGGGATATTGTTTGATTTTCGTTTTCTTATTTTTAACATGCCTAAAAATGCGCACAATTTTCATTCCCCATAAAGACTTGGGCATTGCCACTTACATTAGGGTCTTGATACTATACCTATATTGAACATTTATAAGGAACCAAATGGAAAGGAAATAGATTAAAAGGAAGAATATCAAACCCTGATGTTTTTATAACCCTCACATATATGATATAATAAAGCAAAAGATGAAAGGCTTAATATTGAAGGATAGATAATAAAAGATATTTACATTTATAACAGCAAAACTAGAAACAAATGCGATGCATCAAATGCAAATTTATGATAAAAGTGAGTGGGAGATAAAGTGCAAACAAAAAATTATTATCCTAATCTTATAAATCTGCATTTATGAATATATAAAGTTGTACCGGGCAAAAAAACTTAAAAATTATTCATGTCCTCTAAGTCCACTCCAGCTTAATTTTGTCCGACCATCCTGTATAGTTATTTTAGTAATAAATAATTTCAGCTGTTGAAGTTTCATCAATAGTTGCAATCATCATTCATAACATGGACAATGATTCTTAGTAAGGTATTAAATTAATTTTATGTCTGTCTGGTCATATAATACTATTATCATATTATTTACCTTAGTGTATTGTCAGCCCTTATTTTTTTGGTCCAGTCCAGTCTTAGGACCAGTTCTTCAGGAAATCAGTACTAGAACAGATTTAAAAAGAAAGAAATTAAGTTAAGTGACGTCATCAAGGACCGAACTTAATAATTTTAGGACTAATATGCACGACTGAATTGAACAGAACCATAGGCTTCAGTCTTAAAGAAGGACCGACAAAAACTAATTGAGGTATCATTCATTCTTTTCTTGAATACTTATTCGAACATTAGAACCGGCTAATCGCTCCTAGGAATATAAGTTAATTAGGGACCAGATATATCAGTCATCATTTATCATTTATATACAACAGGAGGTGGACTTCATTGAAGGTAGGTAAATTTAATTTTTCTTCATCCCTGATTTGAAAGTTCCATATATGTAGTTCTTCTCGGAATATATGTCACAAAATAGGGTTTTATATATGTCACAAAATTGGGTTTTTTCGTGTAATCAGTGTCCCTGACTTACTTTGTATCTAAGTATCTTGATTGATTGAAGAAAAAAATTGACCCTATTATGGAAAAAGAATTAAATGGGTGAGCGATAATAATGATTAGAAACGCAATCCTAAGACAGATCCAGCACAAGGAATACGTATGTACAAATGTAGTGCTTCTTAGATACCTCAAAAAGAAACTCACATGTAAACATGCGGAGTGATAATTCATTACTGACTGTAAGATACAGTTATAAAGAACACAAAAAAATATAAAGAACACAAAAAAAATATATTATGGGATAATTTCTTTAATTTTCTACAAATGTTCTTAGACGAGTGTACTTTCTGATAATATTTCTGCTTAAATCTGGAGCTCACCTTTGAAGAACAGAGATTAAAGTCTCAATAACATTAGATTGGTTCGATATTTCCTATCCATGATATGCTTCAAAGATTGCATAAAAAAAATTATCTGACTAAGAAGGAATTTGTAAGTTTTATCAGTCCTCCTTTGGATAATGCTCATATCCACAGTGTCATATATGAATCACAAATAGGAGCATCTCTAGTCTTGAAACTGATTTTAGGATAGTTTAAAGAAAACTTCTTGGTAAAATATCCAGTGATATGACCCAATCCTTGAAGTCTATAGTCATAGGCTGTAAAAAGATATTTATGGATTTTTCCTCCAGTCACAGAATGAGAGACCAATGAATATCTTCCTCCGTCCACTTTTTAGTTCTCGCGTTAACATTCTTGTTCATCAGAACATTAACCTGTCTTGGTGAAAATATTTTACATTTATATGCTTTACATTCACTTTTTTTAGATGCACCTTTGGTCAAACTGACTCTTTGAAGGTAATATTTTTTTTTTTCAAATCTATTTATTTCATGAGAGGTATTTTCTTTTTCTTCCCCCAAGGAAGAAGTTGTACATTATACATATCTGTCTCTACTCACAAATTAATGTTTTGTTGGAGTATTACATTCTCTTCAATAGTCCCCGAGGATACATCCAAAGGAGGCTTTAAATATTCTAATGATATTTCCATAGCATCAGAGCATTCTTTACGTGGCTTATCAGCTTTCAAATTTCCATGTTTCGGAGTAGTGATACGTTCATTGACAACTTTTTTGTGTTCCTGGAGGAGAGCCTAAGATAAATATAAGGAAGGTCATATATGAATATGTATATAATAGATCTGCTTAATTTCTTATTCATTTAGCTATTTATTCTATAAATTATCTTTTTGTTCTTTTAACATTTCATTTATCCGCCTCCGCAGCTCGAATAGAGCTTTCAGGAACCAAATATAAAGTAAGAAAAGCATTTGATCTCAAATTTTTTGGAACCACGCTACTAGATGTTCTTCCGCAGTTAAACACGAGTTCGGCCTTTAGTCTTCCTCAAAATGTCTAGAACAAACTCTCGCAGTTTCCGGATTGACTGGGTCTTGTCTATGACAAGATTGGACCATTTTGCACGACTTACCTTGACTTTGGGAAATCTATGGTAAGAATAACCTTCACAGGAAATCACATGAAGGGAGGAGCAGATTGACACAAAACAAGGTAAAATATTTCTCTTCGGAGTGTTCATTTCGAAAGTATTAATAAAATCGTAGTGGATAGACTTTTAAAGTACATGATGATAATATTAATTATATTTTGAAATTGTTTATCTATCATTTTAATTCCAATGACGTCCGACGGCACGTGCTCTATTCAATAACAAATCAAAACATTTCAGATGGACAAACCTGAGTATATATATACCTTGATTATCTCGTGCATGCTCATCAACATCACGCTCCTCTTCAAGATTAGAACTAAGCTTTAAAGTACCTACATTCTCCTCAGTTCTTGACACCTTATAAACTCCACATAGGATAAACCACCAAAGCCATGCGTGAAGTGTTGACGCGATGATGTGGGAATGCAATTTAAAACTATATACTTCACTAGGGTCTCCTTAAAATCCGTTCTGTCCTTAGAGATTTTATTAATGAGGTCCTATGCCTTTGATTCCATTTCACAAACAGAGATGTTGTCCTTGTTAGATATGAGATTCACAAACTTGTTGGTAAGCTGTTGCTTAGAACCTATACACTTAAGGCTGTTCTGACTTAAGGCACTTGTTTAAAGAATAATCTGGACTTTGTAAGATAAGTCCTCTGGAATTGCATTCAGTAAATGATTAAATTTAGTCAAATTGAGCGTCCATACGAAGGAAGTATCGTGTTGGCCGTAAAGAGGTAAAAGATGGTAGTTTCACTGACACGTGATTAAGTACACTAACTTCACAGCTCTTAGGAATACTATCCACATAATTCGTTTAGTCGGGGTTACTATTGTAGTGTCCCTAGACACCTCAAAAATAAACTCACTAGTAAACATGCTAAGTGTTAATTTATTGCTGACTTTAAGATACAATTATAAAGAACACAAAAAATACAAAAGAAGAACAGTTTAGAAACACTAAAAAATCCCCTTACTGATATTAATATAAGATATTTTTATCTTTTAATAGTTGAAAGGGTCTCAAATGTGCTCAATTATTGGAAGTTCCCCTTTTTCATCATAGATAGTATTCATATTTTTGGTTCAACAACTATCACTAGTATAACTAGTATGATTAATTTTTCCAATATTTATTATTTTTATCGTTGATAAACCAGGGAAACTACAAATCATTTAGCAATTCCCTTACATTATAAAAAATAAGGTACATAATATTTTTCATTGCTAAATTGAACACTCAAAACTATATAATTTGCAATTTTAGACACATCATTGTATCGTATTTAGACAATACAAGAGCTCTGTAAAAATGATCAATTTCGAGCTAAAATTCCCATTTTTGAATTTACGCCACAAAATAAATTATGTAGACTATAGAGAATATACTACTTCTGAATAAATAAATTATTATCGAATAAGATATGTCTATTCAGAATAAGACATCTCGCACTTCCCTTTGTTTCATTCGCGGTTTTTTTTCAAATTCATTACCAGGGTAGATTTCAAAAATAAGAATGTTTAAAGAATATTATTTGAAATTTCAAATAATTAATTAAATTAAGAATTAGTTAATGAGTTACAAACTAGTTCAGTACTTTCTCAAAAAAATAAATTAGATAAAGAAATATAATATACACAAGACATTACAAAAAATTTTATAACTCTTGTAGGTGGATAAACACTGCATGGAAGAAATAGATTGGTAAGAAGTATCATTAAACTTTTTCCAAATTAGAAGTATATTCTAAATAATATTTAGGTCGAAAAAAAGCCCAACATGGTCATAGTCACAGCCTACTCCAATTACACCCACATATGTATTAACAATAACAACTTGTTTATGTATGTTTAAAGAGAACAAAAATTTGAAGCCTCAACTAATATTGTTTAAGACCAGTTTTAATAATTAGAGTACAACATTTTCAAAGGATGTTTACTGTAACCTCTCCTACTTGCTTATTTGCCATATTTATTTCAGAAGTTACTGTTATTCATTTGCAAAACATGGACGTATATTAACAAATTTAGAATCAATTAAACGGAATAGTGATTTTTAAAACGGTTAAGGCATTCACACTTACTACAAATATTTTTATATTGTGAACATTTATGAAAGTCAAGAATTAGATATAATTAGAGACGTCCAACGATGAACTCATACGAAGAATACCAGAAAATGTATGGATTGTTTATATATTGATAAGTGTCATTCATAGACTATTAAATTGCTAAAAAACTCCCTTTGAGAGAGCCGATCAAAGTAGACGATTTTAAAGGCATTTTGATAGACGCCACAGCAAGATACGTTGATTTTAGTATTAAAATACCCATAGTCTATAGACAGTCATAGGATTTTGCCTCTGATATAGTGAGATTCATGGCCTATGAATCAGAAAGTAACCTGGAAAATTTAAAGCATGATTGTCCTTTAAATAAGTTATAATGGTTGAAAAGTGTATTGCTGTAATTTTTACTATGACTTATAACATTTTTTGGTATTTTTGTACATTTTTATTAATGTTATATTCTTGTATGTTTTTATTATGGAGTCTTCTCATATTTATTTATATTTCCAATATTGTTGAATGAATAATTCATAATTTTATAGAATTTCTAAATAAAAACACTACAAAAAGTTAATATTATTATAATGCAATTCCTCCAGTTATTTTATTTAATTATTTATTGCATTGCTAAAATGTAAGAGTTAAAAAAAAAAGTATCATTGCAAAACTGCTATCTTCCTTTTCTTTTCAAGTTATATCGTAAAGGGGTAGAATAGTAGATGTCCACAAATTTGAAATACCCCCATCAGCCATAAGGAAAACTGCATCAGTCTGAATACCAACATCATTCATGTTTGTCAAGGTAAAATAGTATACCCAAAACTATGTAAGACAGTCAACTAATGAATGAGAAGAAGAGGATACACTTACAAACACAGGATCAAAACGATTTGAGTCGTGAGAAATATGCAATATTAGAGTCTTTCTCCAGGACAATTTATGATTTTATGGGCCCATTTCAAATTTTTGGACAATTCCTGCGTTCTCATAATGGAAGTTGAAAAGTAAAAGAAAAGGTAACGCAACACGCTTCTTTTTGGAGTTTTCCTTTGATTTCATCCTTAACATCTTTAGTTATAGTAGAGTATAAAAATAATTGAATAAAGTGGCTTTATTTTATAGCGGATATATTGTGTTAATCTCTTGAGATCCTTTTTTGCTGTATGTACTTTTCTTAAAATTATTTTTAATATTTAATTTTAACATTCTTCTTTTTTTTTGCATTTTATTATAAATATAAACTGTTTTGGAATATTTTAACTAAGTATGTAATATCAACATAAGAACGTTGCCAAAAATTGAATAAAAAAGGTTGAGATAAATATATATTATATAGTTAAATATAAGAGATAATATAAAGTTTTAATTAATGGAATTAATATGTGATACTTTTACAAAATTAAAGGTAACAGAAGTAAAATCCATGCAAACTTGTAATAAAATATTTTTTAACGCCTGGATGTATTAATTATCCACACTTCTAAATTATCAACATGAAATAACCAGTGTGACATTTGCAAATATACAGGGTGGACGCTAAATACTGTAACAAATGTCTAAATTTATATATTTCAAGGAGGTTTCAAGGTATCATAGTAAAAATTTCCGTGGTAATAAGACATAAATTGTCAACGTGGTTTCTAAAAATATTTTTTTTGTGATCCTTCATTAACGAGCATGGACAGTAATTATGATGATGTTGTCAAGCTTCACTGTTTAGGAATGATCAATCCAAAGATTTTGAAACCCTTAAGACCCGTGAAGATGATCAAAACCTACATAAAATGGACCGTAGACAGATACAAGGAGACAAATAGTGTCAAAGATCGTCCTTGAAGTGGTTGACTACGAACAGTACGGACATGGAAGAACATCAGAATTATATAAGAGAGGATTTGGCGAAATACAAATAGGAGCCAACTTGGGCCACACAACAATGAACTAATTTTTGGGGAAGGACCTGAAGATATCTTTAGTGAACAAAAAGTTTTTTCTGTTAAGGCTAAACGTTACTCTCAAAATGATCGGTTTTGACTATAAAGGGATCTTATACGGCCTGTAGAATTTATTGGACACAAAAACCAAAGTCCGTTATGGTCTGCGTCAGCAAATCTGATGAGGCACCCTGCCCTGTACCGAATGGAGTCAAAAATAACTGCTTAGAGTACATTAACACCATTCTGGAGAAAAGTCTTGGTCTATGGGCAAACTCCCATTTCAAAGAAGATACTTAGATGGTGCTCTTTCAAATACGTCCAATATGACGCAGGGAAGGTGCAAGACTCCTCTCCCTATCTTTTAGACCTGTGACTTTTGGCCTCAATGCAGTCCAGTTTTGAACCAGATGGATTTCAGAATTTGGTCTATTTAGGAGGACAGAACCTACAAAAACCTCAAGTAAATTTGAATTCAGTGAAAGCACTTCTAATTCAAGAATGGGCCAACAATCCCATAGGGATTGTCCGTGCTTGCTGCAATGCCTTCCCTAACACACTCAAGGCTGTAATTTTGGCAAAATGAGATCATTTTGAATATTTTTGTCGTCCCTTATTAGTAAAATAGTAGTATTTATGTAAAATTTTAGGTATCTGATAACTAAAGTAAAAAATTATATACAATTATTCATTTTACAGGATCTAAGGTCCACCCTGTATAATCCAAGGGTACCCAAGTAAATCTAAATTAAAAAGTATCTTAATAATACATTAAAAGGATAATTTTTTAAATATTAACTTTAAGAAATGATATACAGACTGCAACATATTTATGATTGCTCTTTTAAAGTTTTAATCATAAAAATTTCTAAAAGTAGTTGGTACCATTGAATTTCTTAGGCTCTACGCATTGAAGTGGTATATCATATTTTCCGATTGGAGTTCAGATATGAATGCCATCACAACTAAGAAAAAGGATAGTTGATTTGATTATAGTGCAACAGCCAAATAAGAGGCTTTCTTTTTCCACTCGAAGAAATTATACGAAAAAAATCCTAACTTGAGCTGCGTGTTTTGTACCATCCAAACCAGGAAAATCACGTTTGGGCAATGTCATATATATGTTAATAAACCTATTGTAGATGAGGAAAATTGTACAGGTATTTTTGTTCGTATCTTTAAAAAAAAAAATAACAGTTAACTTGCTTCGTGTGACCTGTAATAGAATAAGAGCTTCTTGAGCCGTCATGAAATTTTTGACTTCGAAACTTCCATTTTTCTTCATATTCATCTCATGGAGATTAGAAAAAGGATTAATACCTCATTTAGAAAGAATAACAACCTCTTTTATCTCATACCAACCTTTGTTACATTTTTTTTGATTTTTGAATTTCACCATTCTTCTACTATCCGTTGTCTTTGATACGTTTACTTCAACGTTTTTATTCGAATTGGAGCATGTCCTTGAAAAGTTTAGAGCCTAAGAAATTTAGTCGTACAAACTACTTTCCGAAATTTTTATAAAAAAGTGTTTAATTTAAATTTTAAAAAACGACAATAAATATGTGCTGCCCAGTACATTTTTAACTTTTTTAGCTTCTTTCCACTTACAATATCTATTTTATGTTTCCCAGACATACTCTTGTATAAGAAATAAATTATAATATGTACTTTGTGGATTCTTGTAATACAGTGGTAGGAAAAGCCTGGACTGAACTTTTTCAATAAAAACTTATACTATTATCTTTCCGATTCTATCTGATAAGTCAAATATTTATGCCAAGGAATACAACTTTTTTATTCATGGAAGCCATTAAATAGTGAAAGAAAAATTTAAAGGAGTCATAAAGGCTTCCATTTGCAGTTCAGTATTACGGCCAACTTTAAATCTAAGATCATATATTTGCGTCATCAATTCAGCGGGGAAGTGGATAATTGATGCAGTTGTAATTAAAAAGAAACAACAATACTCTGAACATCGAAAATATATCTGGTCGTTTGAATCCAAAGTGTTTTGGGCTAGACATAGGGACTCGTGGACTCAGTGACGTGGACTCGAATAAATTTCTTATTTATTTTGATTATACTTGAACTAAATTTAATATTCTTGGAACTTAACTTAAAATTTGAATACATGGACATAAACGGATATACTGGAGAAGCATAAATATGGTCCCATGTTTGTTCAAGGCTATTTGTATTATGAAAAAATATTTTTTATGGAAAATGGATCTTTAAAAATCGTAATATATCAATACCATGACTATTTGGAATTTTGTAATATATTCAAATAACTATATATTATTCAACACCCATTTTGACGTCATTCCTTGAGGAATAAGCATAACTCCTTGGTTATATGAAGTCTACTGCATTCTCGGAAAATATTAATTTGCACTAATATATGTGTTGTGTCTTGACGAGGGAGAGACACAAACTTATTTATAGTTGGAGAGATCCAGGATGACCGAGAGACATGAGGAGAAGAAATCACGTGGAGGAATAATATAACACTTATTTATAAGATCATGTGTATTCTTTATAATACCAAAACCATACTCTAATTTATTTACAAAATACGAGACTATTTATACTACGTAAAATACAGTACTTTAATACATAAAAGAAAATACAAGAAGATAAGAACAAGGGGAAAGGAAATATGAAATACATTACAATATCCGATGTAAATGATGTTTCTATAAGTTAAGTAGTAAACAAGTATGAAATTTTTATTCCTAATTTAACATCCATATAATGTGTAAACTTGATTGCAGAGAAAATCGTACCAGCCACATAATAAAATATAAACAAACTTGAACACCAAACATATCAAATTCCTTCGAAATAACGACTTATAGCCAATTTGCAGTTGATATATACTTTTCTGTAGATATGTAGTCCTATTAAGTCTAAGAGATACCTACGTTTGTTGATTAATCAAATTTATTCAAGCTATTCACAATAAATTATACTTGTGAAACAATAGTTTGTTTTAATAAAAGTAATTATAACTAAAAGGAGTTTTATATTGCTATCAGTTTATAATTCGGATTTTTTTTAAACAGACCAAATGAGATGGTTTAGAAGAAATGATATAGATATTCGTTTTTTCAGAAATGGGGTAGAGAAAAATAAATTTAGTTTTCCTTATGTCTAGTCTTATAACTATGAAATTTGAATTTTATTCTTAAAGATGATTGAAATTCTCGTAGGTATACTTTTTTTTTAAATTTTATGTGGGAAGCATGTCAGATATGAAGGCTCTTTTTTCGTTATTCCTCCCTATTTTAGAACGAAAATCATACGTACTACCGAGTAATGAAAACTTTAATTAATTAAGTAATCACTGTTAGCAGATAAGTCACCCCTCAATGTTACCAACACAGTTTTTTTAACGCTTGGACAATTTTCACATCTCTGATAATTACATGTCTACTTATTTTTTTAACTACCTATGACTTTATCATAAAGTAACAAAGTAATTAGGCTATTAAAAGGAAGAAAAATTAAGATTCAATATGGGTGTATACCTATTTATTTATTAAAAAAATGAAAGTATTTTAGTTTAAATTTTAGCTTCATCAAAAAATCCTCCGTTTGCCGCTATAACTGATTTACAGACTTTTAACATTATTGCTATTAGATTTTAAAGATATCATTACAAGCATTTTTTTTTTAAAAGTAATACTGTACATACATATTTTATTCAATATAATTAAACGGAAGAAGATGGGAGAAAAAAAATAGGTGAAATTGGAGGGAACAGAAGGCGTAGAAACATAAGCCTTGATACCAAATATTTCACATATTCAATCTCTCGCTCGCTCCTGCATACTATTCAAAATTGTTCTAAAATACTCCAACACTTCCCTCCTCATCCAACACAACGGAGTACTAACACACATACTGAATGTATTACAGCACAATGTAAAATGATGAAAGAGGACAAGCGAGCTGGTCGTAAAGAAGACTTGATATAAACTTCTAATTCTTTGTGTAAAGGTCCTAGTGTAGCCTGCTTTTTCGAGGTTAACCGCGAATCTTCCAAGTTTTTTAGTACGTCTATCTGCTAGGACGCGAGAATCTCTAGGTATGATAGAATTCTTCTTTCACCAACCTTCACTGCGTATATCATTCCTTGAACTTTTGAAATTATAAACTCAATCTGAAAAGCCTTGGTGTGTTTGGGGGATATTGCAATAAGCCAGTCAAAAGGGCCTATATTATAATCGCCAATAACCCTACCGTACGGATCAGGGGGAGTATTTTTGGGAAGTAAAAGAGAGATGGAAAGACGACTCCAGCTCGGATTTACACCAATGACACTAGTGTTCCTCGCCACCAACATTTGATTTGTTTGTATATCAAGAGGATATGGCAATTCTCTACTGCAACCATTTTTGGTATGAGTCCATGACGGGGTTCCTCATAATTACTAATGGGTCCAACTGTACCAGCTACATATTGAGTCCAAATTTCATCAATCTTCTCGCCACGATTCGTGTTGGGCCCTTATTTTCCTGGCCCTTCCTCAAGCCTTCACGGATATCCTTATTTTTTAGACTCTCTAAAACTATGGACAGTTGTTTAGTCACATCACATTTTGTTGCAAGGAATGTCTCAATATTATATTCATTTATGAACTTGTTCCTACTATGGATCATGGCATTAAAGTTGGTGGGTTCATTATTTCTCAGTAGAGGAAGAACTACATTCAATATCGAGTTCCAAGATGATCCCATTTCTTTCCAATAATGTCCACATTTTTTTTATTGTTTTTAATAGTTCTAACCGACCCATGGCAATCCGCTCAGAAAAACAACGTCCCGTATAGTTCAAGAATATGTATTTCATGTTCATCGCCCAAAAATCTTTATTGGGAAATATCCTTTTTATACAAGAGAAGTTCAAGGACTTCCACACTGATTTAATACAAGGGAACCCAAGGCCCAAATCATGAATTGAAGCTTCTACTCTGATTTGTGAAATGTATGGTTTTGAGCTATAAATCTATGACTGTTTTTCAGACTTTTAAAAATGTTGCTATTAGTTTTTCAATATAGGGAGGTGTAATATCATTCCAAGCATTCTATAATAGATAAGATGTGAGAGGCTTCTTTCTTTTTCAAGAGATTTTTATAGGTTTAATTAATGTTTTGGGTCGTTGTCTTATTGAAAAACAAACTTCCTTCCAATTAATCTCTGTCCAGAAGGAATGGCTCGCATATTCAGGATGAAATGATAACCATTCTGAAGGAATTAACAACCAATATCTAATACATATTAATGAAATTAAACCTGACCAAAACAGCTGGATTTTTCCTAACAAATAACTAAAAAATATTCTATTAATTTTTTTGTAATAACTTTCATTGGGTTAAAGTAAAAAATATTAATAAAGCCATAAACATTGATGCAAATGACAAAAAAGTATTTTTTTCCATACTTTTTCTTGCTAGTTTATATTCTTACATTTTTTCAAAAAAACAGAAAAAAGGCCAAAAATCCGTTGGTACTATTTAACAAATATGTATACCCATGTATGGAATTATTTCCTATTAATTGTTGAAAATTGTAGCTTAATTAGATCTAATTAGAATTCAATAAATCAACGCTCAGAATACCTATAAATAGAGAACAAGTAAAAATATCAACAACTGGCTACTAAAAACAATAAACAATATCATATGATTTATAGTACCTTATCCATAATCATAATATATGTATATTATTAAAAATCACAAAAATTGATAATTTATTGCAAAAAAATAACTAAATGATAAATATTTTAAGTTACATAGAGTAAAATTTTGATCAATTTATTTGTAAGTCCACCGATTTAATTAAAAAAAGTGATTAAAAAACTTTTATGTTTGATGTACACTTATAAAACAACTTAAATATCCATTAAACACCAACTTTACTAATTAGAAAACAATACAAAAACCTTTTTTTTTTGTTTATGTTTGCAAATTATAGTTTTGCAATTTGCAATCTATAAGTCTTATAGAATAATACTCTACCACAAGTATAAAAAATATTTATTTATTGGCTCAGGCGAAATCAAGTAGATATTGTAGTATGCTAAGAAAAAAACCTTATAATTACAGGGTATTGTAGCAAAACATGGACTGTTAATTATTGTTTATTTTCTCGTTACTATGAGAAGATTTTAGGGATTATCATAGTTATTTTATATTACGTTTTCGCTGTCTTTTTTACATAAATTAACTTTATAATCATGTAGTCGTTTCATTATCATGAGTGAGCATCAAGCAAAAAGGAAGCGTATCTCATTTCTGCTAGATGCTGGAGTTGATGTGATGAAGATTACAGGCATTGCTAAGTGTTCTTGGAGCCTGGGATTTTAAGTTACCCAAGATGAAAAAAAAACAGGGAGAATACATCTACAGGAAGTGGAAGATATAATTTAAAGAGGAATACTAAGTTCTTGTTATGTTTGGAAAATAGTATAAAGGAGGATCCAACCAAGTCGATAAATCGCCTCGCCTAATACTTCTCTGTCATTCTTAGGATCAGCAAGAGGCTATAAAACAAAAATTGGGATTAGCTCTTTCACAAGGACACCATGCAACCTTGTGACAGAGGCATGTAAGCCAAGAGGCTCGAGAGGTGGTTCGACACATGGTTCAATTGTGAAAATTTTATCAGACTTGAATAGTTTCAGAATAGATCAATTTTAGAAATGCCGAAACGACTGTTGGCTTGTGGAAACAAAAGAAGAGGTCCAATGGGTTTGCCATACCAAATATCCGCCTCAAACAATTGTCTTCGGTGTTCAGGCCTTTGATGGAAAGGACAACCTCTGTTCTTTTTCAAGGCTGAATTTACCCGGTTCTAAGTAGTTTGCTGAAGAACATTTGATTAAATTTTTGTTTTTTTTGAAAGGGCATTTAACCTAATAACGGCCAAAGTATCATAAATGAACTTTGGAATTCTCAATTTGATTAGTTAAACGATTTTTTTGTCACAAAAAACTTTATGGGAGGAATTATAAAAGTATAATGATATAATTATATAGAAAGGTTGCGTGCAAACATTCCATAATCAAATATAAATAGGGAAATTAGTAACTTAATCTGTAAGAACTACTATTTAAATTCTTTGGATTAAAGCACATTTAAATTGGGGTTAATTTTCATGCCTCTAACACATGAATTACTTATAACAATAACTAAAATAACCGACTTCATAATATTTTATTCCAGAAATTGTTTAATGCAACCTTGCATTACTGATTTTTTATATATTTCATAAGAAAATAAAAAGTTTAATTGATAAAAATCCATCAAACCCGACCTTTTTTTTCACGGCAAATATTTTTAAGTATTAATGTCAAGTTTATCCTTAAGTTTTAGCTGTAGTATAAAGCAATGAATAAAGTTAGAAAAAAAAGATTTCCTTTCAAATAAGTTCCTTCAATTTATTTTAATATAATTGAACACATTTTTCAAGAATTTTTATCCATATGAATTATTATATAATTAATCTTTTATATGCTGCATTGTAGTTATCAGTTCAATAAAACTTTTATTTTCAAGTAGATTGTTTGCACATGTGGAAATATGACTCTGATTTGAAATTATAATGCAAAAACATTTTTTTTTTAAATGTCGAAGGGTAAATAAATATCGATTGAAGGTTTTAATTGCGATTTTGCTTTTTATGTCATAAATAACAATAATAAATGTGGTTTCAGCCGGTGGGCAAAAAAAACTGTTGCAGAATGTAATTACTGATTCATTAAACAGAAAAAAATCAACTTTCTTAATTATAACTTGTTTTTGTGTCAAACAAATCATTCATCTTTTGTATGCATTGGGTAGAAGCAGTTATTAAGTTATTTTGAACTTAAAAAAATTAAGAATTGTCCTTCTTGACCGATTTCCAAAATAAACATTTTTGTTCAAAGGATCATTTCTTAAGGATTCAAAAATGAATATATCTGATAATTTTAACCACGTCTCAATCTACTAGACATTATAGGGATGGATACAGTTATAAGAATAATAAAGGCACAATTAATCTAAATAGACGAACACAAATACAAAATTTTAGCAAATTTGGTTTAGGTTACCTCCAGCACAATTGCAATTTCTAAACGTTTATGAATTATAACTTTTTTATTTTTGGTTTTATAGAAAACATGGTGAAAAAAACATACTTTGTTAATCAAATAAAGATTATCTTGTTTTAAAATATCCTTTGTCACTTCACTTCCATTCATTGTATCGAACAATAAGAGCTCGCGCCTAGACCGTTTGGTAAAAAAAGAAGAAATTATTAGACTTCAGTTGAGATGGAACAAGAAAAATAATAATCGTTTTTCCTTTTGAGTTATTTTCTTTTTTTACTAATTATCATCTTTATATAATATAAATTAGTAACTACTTAACAATTATAAATACATAGATCATTTGTAAATCTCTAAATACCAGCTCTCACGGAAAAACGTTTTTCAATAGCTTCTCTTCTAGTCTAGGTACTATCACTTATTGCTCTCTACAATCAAGGAAATTAGAGTAATAATAAAACGAGAACGTTGGCATCTCCTCCCGAACTATTTACAACAGCAAAAAGTCCATTACAACCACATCCAACTAAGAATAACCAAAACTTCCATCAATTCTGTATATAATCACATTTCTTGTAATATAGTTATCCTACCCCAAGTTTTAAGTCCTCCACTCACAACGATTGTATGCTGTAATTTATATTTCTGGTATGAAAATAATTAAGGTAAAAAATCAATTATCACTGTTAAAATACAAATATTTACAGTCCAGGGAGCAATATACAGGGAGCGGGGATCAAATTATCGCCTACTTTAAACCTTGATAACTTGAAGACGACATTATCAAATAAAAAACCGGTTACCAAATAGGAAAACTATTCTCGTCAGCTGACGATACGTAGTTCAGTTAGTATCATGCCGTCATCATATGAGGAGATAAAGAGCTATAAGTGGAACGAGGAGCTTTCGAGGTCCGCCGTAGTCATGGCATTGGTTAATAATGGAGGTGAAATCTCCAATTCAACGATTGCTTCAACCTTAGGAGTCAATTTACGGACTGTTCAGCGTATCCGTAAGAAGCTAGAGGACACCTGGGATGTTGATGCCACCATAAAGAGGGCACCCAAGGAGGAGGGCGCCGAAAGGAATGTCAGGGACACCAACTTTGTCGACAAGGTGAAGAAGATGGTTGAGGATGACCCTACCAGGTCCATGAAGGCCGGAGACAGGCCCTGGGTGTGGCAACAGGACTCAGCACCCTGCCATGTGTCCAAAATCTCCATGCAGTGGTTAACCGAGAACTGTTATGACGTCGTAACCAAGGATTTGTGGCCTTCTAACCTTAATCCTTTGGACTATTTTGTCTGGGGCTATTTCGAGAGACATACCAACAGACATCCCCATAGCACCAAAGCCAGTCTGATGGACTCCATCAAGGAGGTATTCGGTAACATGGACAATGAGATGGTCAGAAGAGCCTGTGGCTGGTTCAGAGGCCGTATTGAGGCCGTTATTGATGCCAACGGTGATTATATCAAATGAATGGCTACTCTATACCTATATGCTCGTCATAGTTTTGATTTTCAATAAAAAGTTAAAAAATGTATATTTTGTGTTGTTTTTTGTAGGAAAATATTTTGGCAACAATTTAGATGATTAGATAGATGATGACGGATTCCCTTTAAGACTCCAGGTTCTCATCCCTACACAAAATACATTTTTTATATTTGTTTATTTTTAGAGATATCATATTTCAATAGTGTTAATATGAATACCTACATACAAAATAATAAGAACCTCTTTTTTTTTTTTATCTTTATACTTATCATTATTTATGCCCCTGTTGATAATGAACTTTTAGGTAGGTGTTTCTTATATATACTTTTTCTTTAATTTAATTTGTAAAGAGAAGATAAAGCGGAAATATATATTCATTAGCTTCTATTTTACAGCCTGTTCCAGTAAATCGTGACTAAAACTTTGAAAAGATCTCATTAACTTATTAAATTATTTCACGTTTTTCCCTTAATATTACAAATAGAACAATAAACCCAAGCAATTATTGAGAACCACGTTTTATCATAAATAAAGGGACACCTGAAATGTTGGTAAAAATAAAACAAATATCTGGGCTTCTTGACGCGAGAATGAGTTATGACATGATCCCTTGCATCGTTCCCAGGTCCAAGGGTCTTATTAACAAGATTGAAAAACTGAAGGAGGACCAGAAGACCCTTAAGAAAAAGCCCCTGGCCATAAGGGCAAAAAAACTCAAAAATGGTGCATAGACAACTTGGTGAATTTCTGGCCCTAGTCAAAATTGATCCATTTTCACCCGACTGCAACCTTTTGACTTTTGTGTCTGGGGCGCCACGGAGATGAAGCACTATGAATCTTTCCATGTAAATGTGGATAACCTATAGGCTGCTGTGGTGAAGGAAAGGGCTTGCATGTCGGATGGATACTTGAAGAAGACTTACAAGACCTAAAACGATGCCATGGAGGAGGGCAAGGGTACCATATTTAAATTTTATTGTTAATATAAAGGTAAATAAATATATAAAGTATCATCATCGTCTTACTTCAAGTATTTTTTTGAGAAAATGAATAAATTTGAGTTTGAGAAAACTTATTTACGAATGTACATATCAGTGTGGTCAAGAATTAGAGCCCATCAAAAATATAATATTTTCATAGATTATAGTTTTTATGACAATATATATTATGTTTGTTTAATGACTTCATACATTTAAAGAAGTTAAATATAATTGATATAAAGAAACAGTCTAGTGTAAAATTAATTCTCTAAACCAAAGTCAAACTTGTTGAAGAAAAAATTGTTGTGTATTAATCATTCCATTTTCAACAAAACGTTCCTTCTACAAAAATTGACAGTATATATATGTAATCAAAAGAAAGCCACAAAATAGTTAAAAATTTCAAATAAAAAAATAAGCACTAGTTTCATATTATTTAAAGTATAAGGATAAGTATAGTTATTCTGTAGATGCAGATTAGCTTTTAAATTTCTCATCTTTTTTGAAATAAAAGGCACAATAATTTTAAGTTTTTATCTGACAATGAGTGGGTGTAGTGTATTATGTCCCAACTATAGTTCCACGATGATTAATACGCCCTTGGAATCTCAACGGGAATACAGAATATTGGGATGCGGCTACAATCAGAATGGCTATGATTTCTTTGACTCTTATAGACTCATCTTCAGTCAACTTCTCTGCAATGATTCTTTTACAGCTTGATAAGGCAAACTCCATAGTTTTTTGTAATTCCAGCTATGTTCAATCTGAGAAAATCTCTCAAAATCCGGGGTGCCGAGCAACTTGCAAACGCTTGAATAATTATGTTGAACATTTTGCCACAGTCTTTACAGACAGTATTAAAAACTCATAATAAAATAAAAATACCTCATAATTAACGATTTTGAGAAAAAATGACTGAAGAAAAAATGACAAAATAAAAAAAGAAAAAGTGATTCAGTACAACCCGAAGATATTTGAAATTGGGTAGTAAATTGCTTTCTATCCTTGATTTTCGATATTGAACTTGTGATCTCATTTTCCATGTTTTAGGTAACTCCAAACAATTTAAATATCCATCATAGATTTTATCCGCCTGTACTTTAGAATTGGAGAGAAAATTCATTATTAAGTGCCATGGAATTGGAGGGAAATGGATGATTGCATATCTTTTCAGTGGAGGAAAAACTTTCCACGATTGAACAAAAAATTCTAGTCTAGATTATGAGCAGAGATTATAATCCTAGATAAAGCTGTTTATTTCATATATTTTTGATCCATTTGATCTTTTCATCAAAAAGGACTGTTGTGTCAATATGTACATCAGTTATGTACTTTGCGTGTTTCCATTGGCTGGCAAAACGTGTTGTCATGAATCCCATTTATGGCACAACTCATGTAACGTCCATAACGTTTTTAGGAAAAGTTGCCATAAGACATACATTTTGAAAGCAATTTCAACCAAACTTTCCAAGCAAAGCTAACTTTTATATAATGAGATATTATCAACAATTGTCATCCTGGTCTTATTTTTTTATTATTATTTCCAAGCGTTACGGACGTCGATACAGCTATAATTATATAAGGTCATGCATGCTAACATTACTTTATTTATAAATAAATATACTATTTTGCCAGAGTGACTGCAAAGAGATGCACAAACATCACCATCGAAGAAGTGACTCCTGATGAGATTAAGAGCTTCACAGACATACAGGAATTTGAGGGTAAGTGGGAAGTGTGCCCACCCTTGATGGACCACAGGGAGTGCATCATATCGAGGTTTTGTAATGGGAACGGATCAAACACAGGATGTACTCTACTCATCAAGCATCATACCTGGACACTTTTCTCTCCTCAACCACCAGAACCACAAAAAGACGACAAGGGAACCAAAATTCAATTCCTACGAAAAAATGAGATGTTGTTGGTTCCATTAATTTTGATTTTTGCATTTAAAATATGATTTTATGTTTTCAATATCCCTTTAATATGCTTTAAGGCCTAGCTTTGAGGTTGTAAAAAAAGAAATAAAAATCAACAAATAACACCAATTATTAAATCCCTTAGTGACTGTGTGATAATGCGTTCTCTCTATTTGACTGACAAGCAATATTCCTAAGCTAAGTAATATAACTAAACAAGAGACGGCGCTCCGGACTGGTTTGACCCTTTAAATGGACCACTAAAGTTAAACATATGTGGGTGAAGCCCTATTTATGATAGTGTTTTTGTCTATTTTTAGATGTGTAATATCTATAACGCAAAAATGTCATATCCGTAGAGGTAATGTTTTGTGATTCTTTCGTTAAAAGGGACAAAGAGGTTTTTGTAAATATGATTTTTGCTTACCTCAATCCCTTGCCTACAAAATGTTATTTAACATTGTTAGTCTTTGAAAGATATATCCACAGAGTTTTCATCATATCTGCTGTGAATCCAAAAAGTTGTCCATTTCTGTAACATCCCTAACGCTGGGTATTTCTTCACTTCTCTCACAATCCAAAGGTTCAAAACACTTCATATTACGGGCTTATCTTTATATTTATTTTATCTTTGAATGTAAAGTCCATTTCGTTGAAATTGCTCATTTGCAGAGGCAATTATGCTTATTAAAATTTGAACCACATGATGAAACAATTATGTTAAGCTAGTATGACATTAACACATCTTTTGGTCTAAAAAAAAAAAAAAACATAAGCAATCTTCATCTCATTGTTAACCTTTCTATTTTCACAAAGAGAATGAAATAAGTCTCAAAACTGGTTAAAAGTTAGTTTGGTTATATTTTCTAACTGTTTAATTATTACACTACCAAACATTTTTTTTTCCTTTAGTTGGGATGGTGTATTGCTGATTGCTTTTAAGTAAGTAAACATAAAAATGAATTTTTTAAGAAAAAATACTGGCTTTTGTGACTGAGATATATATAACAAAGTATTCTTTCAGACAAAAATTCTTAAATAACTTTTGAAATATTATTTTTTTAATGTTCTGTTTTGGTTATGAAGTTTTATGTCTTCACTTTACGACAAACTATGATTTGTATCGTTGTGATCAAAAATGAGATTTTTTTTCACAAAAAAATAAAGCTTCAATATTTCACCATTTTCTCAGATTCAGAAAAAAATTATCAAAATAATATTAAATTTGAATACATATATCTACAAACTATGTATTAGGGGTTTCCCTTTTATTTAGATCTTTTAAGGCAAAAAAGAACATTACATCATGTAAACGTTTAAAATTTATATTAAAATTTTGTTGACTAGTGTTACACAGCATAAGTAAGAGTATTTTAATTAAAAAAATCAATGATCAGTACACAACTAATAAGGGACAAGAGGTTACAAATTAACAATTTTTGGAAAAAATGTCTGATAAAAAAATGTCAAGGTAAAAAAAAGAAAAAGTAACTCATTATAAGTAATGGCAGGATTCTTTTAAACTGATATAATATCTATCACCAAGTTCATTATCAATATCATAATAGTGAAGCATGTTCTCAATCAATTGTATCAGAAGTATTTTTTGCTGTTATCCAGTATGAAAATATGATTTAACTTAAACATATTATATTCCTTCAAAATATGGGTTTATAGACAATCTGGAGTTGATATATACTTTTCTGTAGATACGCAGTCCTATTGAGTCTACATGCCTACATTTCTTGATTAATCCAATGCATTCAAGTTATTCACAATAAATTATAATGCGGATGGTTCCCAAAAGTTGTTTTTAGAAAGGCAATTATAACTAATAGGAATTTTATATTGCTATGAGTTTATAATTCGGGAAATTCTTTTAAACAAACCAAATTAGATGTTGTAGAAGAAATGAATTTGATATTTGTTTTTTCAGACATTAGATGGAGAAAAATAAATGTAGTTTTTCCTTAGTTCCATTGTTATTACTATGAAATATGAATCTCATTCTTAGAAATTTGAAAATGGTTGAAATTCTCGTGAGTATACTTTTTTTTAAATTTTATGTGGGTACAAGATATGAGCGCTCTTTTTTCGTTATTCTTCTTTTTTTTTTGGAAGACTTTATTAATTCAGAGAAGTTACATATAATATATATAAATAAACATTTTAGTTTAAAATTAATTCCCTAAACCAAAGGTACATATAATATATAAATATAAATAGCTAATAATTTCATAATAATGAACACTCTTTTCTCGTTATTCTTCCCTATTTTAGAACAAAAAACATACGTATTATCGAGTAAGGGACACTTTAGTTCATTAAGTTAATTACTGTTAGCAGTTATGTCGCCACTCAAAGGTTTTTTTTAAGGATGGGCCAAATTTCACATCTCTAATCGTTACATTTGTATATTTTATTTACGCCTCAAAAACAAAAAAATTTATTTGCAGATCACACAGTTATATTTTGTCAACAATGGCATTTTCATAATAATTTTCATTAGGTTAAAGTAAAATATATTGATAAAGTCATAAATATGGATATAAATGACAAAAATTATTTTTGTCATTATATCTCTTTACAGTTTATATACCTACCTTTTAAACTAAAAAAAAATAATAGCCTAAAAGCCTAAAATCACTTGGTACTTATTAACAAATATGTATTCCCAAGAGTGGAATTATTACCTAACAATTGCTCAAAATTGTTTACAACTTCATTAGAATTCAACAAATCAACGTTCAGAACAACTATAAAAAGAGAAAAAGTCAAAATATCGACAGCTGGCAACATAATTTTTAATGAGATAACTCCATAAAGTAATTGTACTTTGAGTGAAATACAAAATGTAATATTATGTATATAAGAGAAAAAATCAAAAAGGGTTTTATTGCATCAACAGAATTGTCAGATAGAAATAAGAAAAATTGTCTGTATAAATAAATTAAAATAGGTTAATCTTATTAATAGATGCCTAAAAAAGAGATAACTATATTTATATCATCTAAAATATATTTACATTAATATAATCTAAAAATTTATAAAAAGGTTTTCTACACAGAAAAACTTTCTTATCGTATTAAAAGTACTTTTGAAATCAAAAAATGCATTCTCTTCTTTGAAGTCTTTGAATTAACTCATTTATAAATTTCATCATCCTTTTATAAATTTTGAATCCATGGAAGATTATGTCTTATCGACATTGTATATTTGAAGAACACAATATCTTTATTGTCAATTGTAAAATATTGATTTCAAGAGGTTTTATAGTATATTTATGTATTTATTCAGCCATGTAAGATTAATTTATAATGGACTGAGTCTAAAAATGTCAAAACTTAAATAGTCAATTTGTGTTTATTTGTATTGAATTAAATATCAAAGTCGAATTTTCAAAAGCAGTATTAATCTGTTAAAATTAAAACCAGGCGTGAAAAAAATAACACTTTCATCAATTTCAGAACGAGTCCTTGAATATTTTATCAAGTCCTACTAAAGTCTTCAAAGTTTTTTTTTTAGTTTATTTGAAATAAATCACGAGAATGTCTAGTCATGCTGTGATTTTGAGCTATCAAGTTGAAGTCAAACTACAAGTCTTTGATTTTCAGATCAAATCGAGTCGCAAGCTTGCGAACTATAGACTTAAGTACAAATCAAATTCCATGGCTTGTGTACAAGTCCCCACCTGTTCTATTAACAATATTATCATATATTACCTTATCCAAAATTATAATTTATATTACTAAAAGTCACACATATAGATTTATTGCAAAAAATAACTAAGTTATAAATGTTTTAAGCTACACAGAGGAAAATTTTGATAAACTTAGTTACTAGTCCTAGGTAAAAAGTCATTATAAAAACTTTTATGTTTGATGTACACATTTAAAACAACTAAAATATCCATTTAACGCCAAATTTACAAATTAGGGAAAAGTGTGAAAAACCTTTCCTTTTTTTTAATGTTTGCAATTTTCTATCTTGAAATTTTATAGAATACTCTACCAAAAGTAAAAAGATTGATTGGTTGAGGTGAAATCAAGTAGAAATTATGGTATGCCAAAGAAAAAATTCTTATGCATATATAAAGGGTATGGTAGCAAAACATACTGTTAATTCATGTTTATTTTCTAATTACTATGAAAAAGTTTAGTGAATATGTTTTTGATATTCTGTTTCCACCGTCTTTTTACATAAACAAACTATATCAATCATTTAGTAATTTCATCATCAAGAGCTCCTAGGACCATCAAAAGGCTATAAAGCACAACTTGGTATTTGTTTCTTTCATCATAACTCCACACGACCTTCTGACAGAGGACATGAAAGCCAGGAAGATCAAGAGTTACATAAAATTACTCACATCTATCAAGGCAAATGGGTCGATTGTAAAAAATTTCCCATACTAGAAGATTTTAACCGTGGATCAATTCCACAACCGCCAAAACAACTGCTGGCTTGCGGAAACAAAAGAAGATGTCCAAGAGGTTTACCACATTAAATATCCCTCCAATCAATAGTTCTCAGCTTTGTGGCCTCTGAGGGAAAGGATATGCCTCCGTTCTTTTTCAAGGCTGTACGGAAAATTGGCCAGGAGGGCTACTATAAGGTGCTTTTGTACACAATCTTGCCATATGTGAAGACCAACTATCCCGACTGTTCCTACATGTGGACTAAGGACGACTCCCCCTCTCACACGGCCGTCGAGTGCCAAAAGTTCTACTCAGATAACATAGTTCGATTATAGTGCAAAGAGATATGACCCTTTTCCTCACTAGATTTGAACCCAATGGACTTTTCTATATCAAGCACTTTGGAAAGGGAAACCAATAAGACTTCACACCCCAATGTGGACATACTGAAGTCCTCTAAAGTGGGTGCATGGACAACTTGTCAGAATAGTTTGTTATCATATCCTACATGGTCTTCAGTGTGGTTTGTAAAGACTGTGATTGAAATGAAGATGGCCATATTGAGTGGAAACAATCATTAAGCTATTTAAAAAAATTTTTAAATTAAGAATTGTTCATTTTTACCGGTTTTAAAAATAAACATTTTTGTTCTTAGGATCTTTTGTTAAGGATTAAAAAATCAGAAAATTTTAAGCACGTGTCAACCTAGTAGGCATTATAGGGATGGATACATTTGTAAGAATAATAAAAACACTATTGATCTATATTTTTGTTACGTATGATATTTATGGTTCCCCATCAATTAATCATTCTATCTATTGACTTATGCTTTTTTTAAAGCTAATGCTATTTATAGGACTTTTAAAATGAACATAAATAAAAATAGTATATGTTGACGACTTTGAGATACAACATATCTACTGACAGAAATCACTATAAATAGAGTTGTAAATCCAAAGCAATTTTTTTAGAATAGGAAGTTTTTATTTGTTGGCAACCTGTGCAATAATTTTATTTTCGAAAGCTTTTATTATTATTATTTCATCCTTAATAAGAGAACATTTAAGTATAAAGTGGATCATTGTGACGTCCTCAAGTTATAAAGATAGGTAGAAAATTGAGAAGTTGATCTCCAAAATACACAGTATTATATACCCAGTGAAACACAAAAACCAAGAACTTCCATCTGTCACTCCATGATTATTATCATCCTCAATTCCCTCTCCATGGGTGGGACGTACAATTTATTATTTATCATAACTGACTCAAGATCTTCCCTTTTCGGCTATTTTTTTCCCCAATAATTCGACTTGCTTATCAGACTTTTGTGTAATTTAGTCTTGGTTTACTAAGTAAACTAATACTATGTAGCAGGTTGTTGTACAATAATTACAACTTATATTGTTGTGGGACCCAAAACTTTAAATATAATTTAATTAAAATTGTATCCCCTTTATTTTTAATTATAAGGTTTCATTACATAGCAAAATAAGAGCTGAAATAGAAATAAACAAGTTTTACTTTTATCCCATGTCCTCTATGTGTAAAATATCGGAGCAATAAAAAAAAGACAACGTGTATGTGATCTCCTCCACGTCGGTTTTAGTGCCGAGAAGGCTGCAAAGAAAATATTTTCTGTCTCATTATAATGTGCATTTTCTCCAAGTTGTCATGATAACAGCCTGGTACGTCACGAACACACACTTCACCGTCAAGAGTTCCCAATATGTTCGCAGAGATATCGAGTCTGTAATTACTTTTGAACAATATGTGTATTATTGAATAAAAAACGTAGTTTTAAATATATCCGAACTTTGTTTTGAGTAGTCTTATCTGGATTCCTTAAAAAATCACATTTCTAGTAATTTAGTCATCCTACTGCAAGTTTTAAGTCCTCCACTCATTACAATTGTATGCTGTAAGTTACATTTCTGTTATAAAATAATTAAGGTAAAAAATCAATTATCACTCTTAAAATACAAATATTTACAGTCCAGGGAGCAATATATATCTATTAAGGTAAACTAGATAGATGATGATGGATTCCCTTTAAGACTCCAGGTTCTCATCCCTACACAAAATACACTTTTTATATTTGTTTATTTTTAGAGATATCATATTTCAATAGTGTTAATATGACTACCTAGTTACAAAATAATAAGAACTTCTGTTTTTTATCTTTATTCTATTCATTATTTATGCCCATGTTTATAATGGACTTTTAGGTGGCATATATATATATATACTTTTTCTTTAATTTAAGTTGCAAAGATAAGATAAAGCGGAAATATATTCATTAGCTTCTATTTTACAGCGTGTCCCAGTGAATCGTGAATAAAACTTTAAAAATATTTCCTAAACATGCTAAATAATTTCACGTCTTTCTTATTACAAATAGAGCAATAAACACAAACAATTCTTGAAAAACAAATTTAATCATCAGAATAGGGACAACTGAGATAGTGGCCAAAATAAAACCAATGTCTGGCCTTACTGACGTGGGAATGAGATATGACGAGAATTCTCGCATCGTTCCCTGCTCCATGGGTCTTATTACCAAGATAAAAAAGCTGAAAGACAAAGATAAGAGCCTTAAGAGGAAGTCCCTGCCCACACGGCCGGAAAAACTCAAACGTGGTGCGAATACAACTTGGTGAATTTCTGGGCCTAGTCAATGTGGCCTCAATTCCCATCAGACTGCAACCATATTGACTTAGGTGTCTGGGTGCTACCCAGATAAAGGACTGTTACATCTCCCATGTAAATGTGGATGACCAATTGGCTGCCCTGTTGAAGGAAATTGCATACCTGTCGTATGAATACAGGAAGAGGACTTACATGAACTAAAACCGTTAACATGAGGATGGCCAAGGGTGGCTACATTTATATTTAATTGTTTATATAAATGTTAATAAATATATAAAGTCTCATCGTTTTACTTCAAGTATTTTTTTGAGTAATTGTTTAAAGTTGAGTATGAGAAAACTTGTTTACAATTTGCAGGGACACACTGTATTTACATTGTGGCTTAGAATTAGAGCCCATCAAAAAAATGAAATTTTCATAGATTATAGTTTTTATGACAATATATATTATGTTTGTTTAATGACTTCATACATTTAAAGAAGTTAAATATAATTTATATAAAGAAACATTCTAGTGTAAAATTAATTCTCTAAACCAAAGTCAAACTTGTTGAAGAAAAAATTGTTGTGTATAATGTTATTAATAATTCCATTTTCAACAAAACGTTCCTTCTACAAAAATGGACAGTATATATATGAAATCAAAACAAAGCCACAGAAATAGTTAAAAATTTCAAAAAAAAATAAGTACTAGTTTCATATTATTTAAAATATAAGGATAAAAAAATTAGTTATTTGGTAGATCCAGATCAGCTTTAAAATTTATCATCTTTTTGTAATAAATAGCACAATAATGTTATGTTTTTGTCTGACAATACTTGGTAGCAGTGTATCATGTCCCAACTATAGTTCCACGATGACTAATACGCCTTGGAATCTCAACGGAAAAGACAGAATATTGGGATGCGGCTACAATCAGAAGGGCTGTGATTTCTTTGACTCTTATAGGTTCCACTTCTGCCAACTTCTCTGCAATGATTCTTTTACAGCTTGATAAGGCAAACTCCATAGTTTTTTTTTAATTCCAGCTATGTTCAATCTGAGAAAATCTCTCAAAATCCGGGGTGCCGAGCAACTTGCAAACGCTTGAATAATTATGTTGAACATTTTGCCACAGTCTTTACAGACAGTATTAAAAACTCATAATAAAATAAAAATACCTCATAATTAACGATTTTGAGAAAAAATGACTGAAGAAAAAATGACAAAATAAAAAAAGAAAAAGTAATTCAGTATAAGTAATGGCAGGATTCTTTTAGACTGATACATTACCTATCACCAATGAAATACATATTTAGATAGAAGAAAAATAAACTTATACGACAGTGGTTCTTATGGAAGAAGCGCTAATTAATTAATTCTCTGTTATCATAAGACATGATGGATTATTCATTTTGGACAATACTCAAGGATTCTGTGGTTATTCAATCCAGTTCCTTATGTATACTCTAGTTTGTAAAAATATACATATGGTTAGAATATGTTATAGTATTGTGAGATAATCTTGAATTGAATCTAATTTACGTTATCAAACTCATTTTGAAAACGCTTTTTTTCCATTTTTCTGCTTCTATTCTGTTAGTCAGTGTTCTGAACGGTCATTGAGGTAATTATTAATCGATTTAGGGCCTTTCTTTTTAAAAGAAAAGATTGCAAAATACATTAAAGGAGGCTTGTAAACGTTCCGTTATTTATTCATTATTTTCGTTCGGTGTTGAGCAATTATGTCCGTGCCATGCCGCGTTCCAGTTATAAAGTAGTACCATGGCCCTGTTCAAATTTTAATTTTTTTAATATTTGGTTTTTTCCTGTTATCTAAGGTCTATAGAAACTAAATATACCAGTCATTTGGATTTGGATCGCAGCTACTACTGCCCCATGGGCCTTCAAAATTTATTGTTGGTGGCTTTTAAAAAAGGCTAAAAAAAACCGTGATTGTTTGGATTGCTTTGATTAAAGCTTCACAATGGCTTATCGTATAGCATTGATATAGGTATCAGATCAAAGCCAATAAACGTTGTTTCAATTTGTATAATTATCTTATCAGCCCTTCATTTGTGCTCATTGGTAAATTTTACCCCAGATATTAAAAAATATTTGTTTTAATATGTTTTCCATTCCCCCCCCTCTGTGTTTTCTCTCCTAACTTATTATCTTAACGTATTTATATATATATACAAAAATAGATTACTATAGAGTAAAATACAGAAAATATTTTTTTCCCTTGAACAAAGCTTTACTCTGTACTAAAAAACAATATAATATAAGATACTAGAAATATTATGATTTTTAATAGATTTCTTGAAACTAATATATTTATTTCTGTGGTATTCCACAACTTGTAGAAAATAGTTCTCTGCTCTTCATCGATGGTAATCCTAGTTTCAAAGTCACTCATAAGTTTTATATCTCTTTCAGCAACATCCTTCCTCACTTTTACTAACTTCACCTTCTCCCATACTGCTCTCTAGTTTTCATTTCCAAGTATCAACCAGTGTAATAAGCCAGTCACTTCTCAATCTGAGAGTGTCAAATAGCAAATGTGACTCAGGTCCTACCAAGTCTCAGAGAGATGTAGCTTGAGTAATGATTGGAAAAACTGGCCGGCTTTCCGGTTTTTGATGGATTGATTGGCAGCTTTTGTTTCATATTTGTTGTCATGCTCTCGTGTTAACTGAATATAAGTATTATTTCCTGAGTCAGATACCAACCTAGATTACTCATTTTCTCCTGAACATAGCTTGCAAGTTCATTATTAGTATGATGGTAGTGAAGCATGTTCTTAATCGATTGCAAATTTTGGATAGGAGCATCGGTGGCAGATTTTGCTGTTATCCAGTATAAAAAATATCAACTAAATTAAACTTTAACCATATTCTATTGCTTCAAAATAAAGGTTTATAGACAATCTGGATATTTACTTTTCTGAAGATATGTAGTGTTTTTGAGTCTACATACCTAAATTTCTGGATTAAACAAATTTATTCACAAAAAGGTTGTTTTTAGAACAGTAATTATAACTAATAGGATAAACAGGAAAATAGGATAACTAAGTATTATCGACTAAAGAGCACTTTAGTTTATTAAGTAATCACTGTTAGCAGATATCTCCCCCCCCCCTCAAAGTTACCAACATCGTTTTTTTTAACGCTTGAACAATCTTCACATCTCTAATCATTACATTTGTATATTGTATTTACATCTCAAAAACATAAATTCATACATGCAGATTACAAAGTAATCTTCTGTGTACACTGGCAAGAAAGTGTTTCTAAAAAAAAGATGGAATTTTACTTATTTTTCTAACTACTTACGACTTTATCCCCAGGTTACAAAGTAATTAGGCTATTAAAATAAAGAAAAATTAAGGTTAATTATGGGTATAAACATTTATTTGTAAAAAAAAAATCAAAGTATTTTTGTTTAAATTTTAGATTCATCAAAAAATCCTCCCTTTGCCGCTTTAACAGCTTTACATACTTTTAACATTGTGGCTATTAGTTTTGTAAGATAGGCAGGTGTGATATCATTCCAAGTATTCTTCAAAATGTTCCACAACTCATTTTTAATTGTGGGTCACTTTTCCGGAACTTTTATGTCTAGTTGTTCCCACAATAGCTCTATTGGGTTCAAATCAGGAGATTGAGCTGGCCATTCCATAATAGATGGAATAGATGGTTTTTTTTCTTTTCCAATAAATTTTTGTAGAGCTTGGTTGTATGTTTTGGGTCGTTGTCTCGTTGAAAAACAAACTTCCTTCCAATTAATCTTTGTCCACAAAGAATGGCTTCCATCTTCCGAATAGCTTGATTTTTACAGACAAATAATAAAAAATATTTTATGGGTCTTTTTTTTATAATACGTTTCATTGGGTTAAAGTAAAAAATATTGATTAAGACATAAACATTGATGAAAATAAAATAGTTAAAAAATATGAATTCCCAAGTACGGAATTTCCCAATAATTGTTGAGAATGGTTTATAGCTTTACAAGATCGAATTCGAATTCAAGCAATCAACGTTCGGAATACCTATAAAAAGATATGAAGTAAAAAAAGCGAAAGATGACAACTGAATTTTTAATGAGCTAGTGCCATAAACTAATTGTACTGTGAGTGAAAAAGAAAATGTAATAACATGTAAATGAAAAAACAAAACAAAAAGTGTTTTATTGGATTAACAGTATTCCAGATGAATATAAGAAAATTGGCTATATAAATAACTTTGAAAACAGCTAAAACTGGGCTAATCTTATAAATAGATGGCTAAAAATAGATATCTGTATTTATATCATATTAAATACATTTAAACTACTATAATCTAAAAACTTATAACTTTCTCATCGTATTAAAAGTACTTTTGAAGTCAAAAAATGTATTCCCTTTTTTGGAGTCTGTGAATTAACACATTTTATCAATTTTGATATCCTTTTATGAAGCTTTGAATTCATCTCAGATTATGTTTTATAGACGTTCTATATTTGAAAGAAGTAATATATTCATTGTCAATTGTATAATATTGATTTCAATAGATTTTATATTCGATTTTTGTATAGATTCATTTATAATGGACTCAATCTCTAAATTTGAAATAACTGATATATGCAATTTAATGCGTCCATTTGTATTGAATTTAATATCAAAGTCAAATTTTCCAAAGGAGTAGTAATCTGTTAATACTAATAACCAGAATTGAGAAAAAGAACTCTTTCATCGATTTTAGTTTAAAAAAATTAATATTTTATCGAGTCCAACTAAAGTCCTTAAAGTTATTTTGATATTATTTGAAATACATCATTAGAATGTAGGACTGTACAGCTCTACTCAAGTTGTGAGTTTGAGCTATTGAATTAAAGTAAAGCCGTGAGTCTTTGATTTTTAGATCAAATATAGTAGCCAGTCTTCAAAATATGCACTCAAATTCCAATCAAATTGTCAAAGTCCCCACCTCTGCTATTAACAATATTTATGATGAATAGTTTCTTATCTATAATCATATTTTATATTATTAAAAATTACAAAATAGATTTTTATCGCTAAACAATAACTAAATCATAATTTTTATAAGCTAAAAGACTTTTATGTTTCATCCACAGTTATAAAACAACATCCATTAAACACCAATTTTACTAATTAAAAAAAAATCCTAAATCCTTTCCCTTCTTTTTATGTTTGCAAATAATAATTTTGTAATTTTCTATGTATCATTCATATCGAATACTCTTCCAAAAGAATAAGAAAATAATGTTTGAATGGTTTGAGCTGAAATCAAGTATAAATTGAGGTATTAAAATATATGTACTTATATGAATTTACCTGATACTAGGTATTTTGACCAATAACATTTTACTATTTTTTTAGGGTTATAATCCAATAACGGACTACATATCATATTTGAACTTGGTAATACTCTATTTGGGTAGTTAAAAGACTTTTTTTCACAAAAACTTTATGGACACAATTATAAAAGAATAATGATTTAATTAAATTGCAAGGTTGCATAAAAAAATTCCAAAAATAAATATAATTTAGTGTATTAGATGTCTAAATCTGTAATAAATACTAATGAAATACATTGGATACGAAGCATATTTAAATTGAAGTTCATCTCCTTGCCTCTAGCATACAAATACTAATTACTTATTAGATTGAGTCAAATAATCGACTTCATAATAATTAATTACAGAACTTTTATTTATTGCATTACTTATTTATTAAATATTTCACAAGAAAATTAAAAGTTCAACCGAAAAAATCAATCAAAATCGACCTTTTTTTCACGGCAAATCTTTTTGAAGTTTGTTAAATAAAGTGTATCCTTTTGTTTTAGCAATAGTACACAGCAATCGAAAAAAGTATCAAAAAAATATTAGTTTCCATATAAAATCCTTCATTTCTATAACAATAATAAATGAGGTTTCAGCCAGTGGGCAAAAATTATGTTGCATCGTGTAATTAATGGATCATTAGACAGAAAAAAATGCAAATTTCTTAATTATTTCTTTTTTTGTCGTCAAACATAATTAATGTTTCATATTAATTATGAAACACAGTCATTCAGTTATTTGAGCTTATGAAAATTAAGAATTGTCAATTTTTACCGATTTTCAAAATAACAATTTTTGTACTTAAAAAAGTTAAGGATACAGAAATCAGAAAATTTTAACCACGTGACAACTTGGTAGACATTTTAATGTTGGATACATTTATATGAATAATAAAAGCACAAGTAATTTATATTTTTGTTGCATATTATATTTATTGTTCCCTAATTAATTAATCATTCCATCTATTGACTTATGCTTTTTGTCTTTCTTTTATTTTAAGATAATGCTATTTATATAGTTTTAAAATGTAAATTAATGAAAAGTATTTGTTGATGACTTTGAGATATAACATATCTACTGACAGAGATAACTATAAATAGAGCTGTAAATCCGAAGCACTTTTTTTAGAATAGGAAGTTTTTATTTGTTGGCAACCTGTGCAATAATTTTATTTGCAAAAGCTTTTATTATTATTATTTCATCTTTAATAAGAGAACATTTAAATATAAAGTGGATCATTGTGACGTCCTCAAGTTATAAAGATAGGTAGAAAATTGAGAAGTTGATCTCCAAAATACATAGTATTATATACGCAGTGATGCACAAGAACCAAGAACTTCCATTTGTCACTCCAGGATTATTATAATCCTCAATTCCCTTCGATAGCACATACAAAATGTAAAATCAGTACAAAATTTTATTTATCATAACTGGAATGAGATCTTCTCTTCTCTGCTATTCCACTTAACCAGTGATTCGACTTGCTTATAAGATTCTTGCGTCATTTGGTCGTGGCTTTTTCAATGGTTTGAGCAGTTAATGATACAGCTGATATATGCGTCAAAAGTTTACGAAATACTTCTATGGCTTAATTACAGCGGATGAGGAACATGAACACAAAAATATACCATGTCTTGCGAAATGAATGTACCAAAACTATAGATTAATTTTTCGAGGTATAGAGATTGTAATTCGTAAATTTCCGATGTTTCACGGTGTCTTTTTAGCTTTCGAATATGCTATTGCAATCACAATTGCCTCTATCATTTCTGTAAACAAAAATGGAAGCAAAAATAAATCAATTTGCTGCTTTGATTTGCAACGCTCATAACAGATCTAAAATTGTCACAATTGTTGGGATCGAGAGGCACACCATCTACAGGGTCAAAAAGCTCGTGAAAGAGGTGAAAAGCCTTAATATCAAGGCCAGTAGTGGAAGGCCGGCAAACTGGCCAAGTGGCCAAGAATGAATTTGAGGCCAAGCCCACCATGTCTATGGCCAACTTTTCCCAATAGATCTCAGTAGCTCCCTCCACCGTATCCAGGACGATCAAGACCGCTGGAGAGAAGTGGAAAGACCATTGATGACTCAATAGGAACAAGATGTCCGTTTGGATGCCAAATACATCCTAAATGACCTGAAGCATCATGGAAACCGTATGATCTTCTTCTCGTATGGAAAAACATTCCCTGTCGACCCCGTCCTCAACAAGCAGAGCAATCTGTTTGTTTACATTGAAAACACTTTTGAAGACCTCCGCCACATGTCTGCCCCATCTTGATAGAAGACGTAGGATGCCTTGCCCAAATACTTGGAGATCTTGAAGACAAAGTTACTCGCGTAGGTCCTCAAGATCACGAAGAAGTTGGGCAAAGCGTCCTACGTCTTCCAACAGAATAGGGAACCTTCCCACACAGCTAATGTTGTGCAAGCCTGGATGGAAGAGAACATGGAGTTTTGCCCAATAACTTGTAGCCTCCCCAGAGTCCCAATATGAATCCTTTGGGTTACTTTATCTGGTGGAAAGTGGAGCCCAAGGTCTGCAAATCACAACAAATCAATGTCACCGACCTGAAGTCCTCTGCGGAGAAGGAGTGGAAGCTCAGGAGAAGTGACTACATTGCCAGAGTGTGCTCGACCTTTCGTGGCCGCTTGAATGCCACCATTGAGAGCAATGGATGTCAAATTCATAAATATTATCTATCATTGTGTGCTTAATAAATGTCTTTAATTAATCTTTCACGACTGCCTTAATTGGCACTCAGGAGGAGCAAAAGTTTGCTCACGTTGATTAGTGGTACATCCATTTTGCACAACCTGGTATATCCTAAATGTAAACTAAAATACTTAAAAGAAAATATATCCAGTAACATTAGTAAAAGAGAGCAGATCGATTTACTTGAGTAAACGTTGTCTGCAGAATTGTCGTTTGGCCCCTTGCTCTTTGTATCTGCAATAGAAGAGCTAAGAACCGCCATGACAAAAATATTTAGGATTCGTTGTCTGTTGTTTTGGAAATATTAAACATCTTATAGATTTTTATGCCGATGATGTGACCGTGATGATAGAAGCTAACTCAGAAGTTCCATTGCAAAGAAGAATATAAATTATCTTATCTTATTTTAAAAGGTTCGAAAAAAATCGGGATTGAAAATAAAGAAACCATAGATTGCAATTCTCCCGATTGGCTTAGGGCATCTGGGAATAGGTTTGAAAATTTGAAATTGTTCTATCAAAGAAATGATAACTGTTTTATGCATAAAATGGATAGGCTCTGGTCCCTCCAAATTAAATTGGTTCTAACTAAAAACAAAAGTCAATAATTCTATCAAAGGGTGGCGCAATTTTAACCTTAAAAAAAGAATAGACCTTAAACTTTTGTTATTGCAAATGTTTTGTATAAAGGTATCTCTGTATCAATATTGGCGGAGGATGCCATATTAGATAAAAAAATTCTTATTATTTTAATTTCGGCGGTGGCAAGATATGGAACGTTCGAGTTGAAAATCCCAAGGGCGATGGAAGGTGTTTGAGACAGGGCCTCTGACATAATTAGATTTCATACATCAAGACATTTTAGGACTTTGTAGAAGATACTCAAACTTTTTAGAAAGAGGAAAAAAACCCCAGCTGGTTATTGGTTTAAAAGCAAATTTGCATTAATATTATGTTTTTATTTTATTGATTTTAGATGCTAATGAATACATAAGAATATCTTATGCTTTTAGCCTTTAATCTAGTGAATAAATTTTAAACTATAATAATGAATTATATCTTTGTAAATGCATCTTAACTAGAACATTTTAGATAATTCTAATTTTTATAAATTATTCGCTGTCTAAATGAAGGTCTAAAAAATAAAATTATCAATAAATAACATTAATTTATTGCATTATTGAGTTAAAATATTCCTAATATATCAAACAGAGTCGTATTATTTATTTACTTTTGGTGTAATCTTTATTTTAATGTTTAATTTCTTGGACCACCTTACAATCAAGTCATCGAATTTTTTTATTATTGATTAATTGAACACAGACAAGTAAAGTTATATTTTACGGATTGAGAATTGATATACATATGCAATAAAACATTTTTTAAATATACATATTTTATGTTATATTTTATGTAAATTCAATAGTGATAGCCTCAAATTTTATGGAAATTCTGATATTATTACAAAATTTATCACATGTAAAAGAAGAAACATATTATTTCATAATTCTAGAAGAAAGTATAATACCGAATTAGATTATACATTTGCTACTTGGAGTACCAAATATTACTCCAAGTCATAACGATAGAATCATAATTTAGGAAACTTAAATACTACTTTTAAAGTAAAGACTCCATATACGAAGCTGAATGGGTTTAAATAGACGTGGAATAGAGTTTCTATGCAACAAGTCAATGTCTAGTCTTAAATCTTTGCTCACATGTCCTAGTATTTGTATGTTTGTTGTCCAGTCCATAATTTGAATACCGTGTCGATAGTTAGTTATCAAGTTTCAAGTATTGTTATGGAGTTTAAGTCAAGTTGCATGTATTATTACATCAAGTCGAGTTGCCTTTTTTTTCCTTTCCCCCCCCCCCTTTGCTCTCCAGTCAAAAAACTTTGCACTACAGTCATTCTATTTTTTCTTCTTTTTTTTTTTTTTTTTTTTTTTTTGAACCTATTAATATTGTCTTAGATTGGGTTTTTTTCGTATTTGAGTAACTGACATGAAATAGAAAAATTTATGCTTCTTGTCTTGGGATACCCTAATCTATATAAACAATAATAAGAATTATATATAAACACTCATCCGATATCACTAAAATCTACCATAATATAATATTATACTACGTGTCCATCACGTAGATAAGCAAGTTTTTCTGTTTATAAAATATATGAAACGGGTACATCCTATCTACTATAATTTAATATTATAGTACGTGTATGTATGTTTGTCAGTGGATTATCAAGTATTTTATTATCATTGTGCTCTCGAACGATTTTTTTACCAGCGTGGCAAATAAGAATCACACAATTTAAGGCATATTTCACGTCTAGGAAGAACAATCCATTTTTATACAAAATAATATTTATTTATAACTAATTGACGCTAAAAAAGTATATTTATATCACTTATTGAATCAAAACAGTAATAGATATAATATAGAGGTTGTGTGATTTTAAAAGTTAATGGTTTATCTAGATGGTAAGTAATCATTGGTTGATTATGGGAAGTCTTTTTGAGAGCAACTTTTCTCTCCATATCATATATATACGAGTACGCTTATTTGTTTAGACGAATGATGGATTTGGTAACCTGCCTTAACTATAAATTAAAGACAGCGCTGCTCATTACTTTTTAAAATAGGTTATAACTTTCAAAATAGTAAAGAATAAATAATAATAGCACTAATATCATGCAAGTTAACAACTTTTTTTAATGTCTGCTCAGGAAGATTTCGACAATATTCACATCTAGTTTTCGCTTTACCAGTTGGTTAATAGATTTTGGTGAGTTAGCACATCAATCATGCATGTAAGATATTTGATGAACTTTGTAAATGACAATCTTGAACCCACAACAAATATTCTTTTCAGAACAAAAATGTTTGGTAATTATTATTCTTTTTCATGTTTAGAAAAGAGAAATGTCAGGGTTGTAATTTTCGTGCTTCAAAATATTTGTAAATTTACACGACATTTTTACTACTTCAAACAAGGCATATTTTAAATGTCAAAGCTTCTGTATTTTACTCGCACGTGTACACTCATGATAGATGAGATAACTCATTTTTAAATACAAGAAAGCCTACATTGTTTACCAAGTTTTTTGTTTTTTTTAAATAATTTCATTGTTCATTGTTTTTGAAAGCTACATACTGTCACAAAACCTTGCAGATAATATTTATTTTTCAGTGTGTACATGCTTTATTGAATGAAGAACATAATAATACAAATAAGAATCAACTCATGTATCACACTTGCTTATAGCTGTAAAACTTTTGGGCTAACATGCTAGCTCATAGCTGAGGTTGTGCAAATCTTTACTTGCATATATTTCAAAATGTTTCTGATTGACCTTTATCAATCAATATTGCTTCCCTGAGTGTAAACATGTCTACTTGAATTAGTCAAACTAAGTCATTACATTGTCATAGAAAATCCAGCCCTAATTAGTTCAAATTTGTAACTCATTATTTTCATACCAGTGAACCTAAATGTCACTTATTTTTCACATATAAATAATGATTTATTTTACCAAGTCAGGATCGAGTGAACTTATAACCTGTAATAGTTTGGGGACCCACAACTTGAAATATAATTTAAATACGATTATATCTCCTTTATTTTTAATTACCATGTGTCATTACGCAATCTAATGAGAGCTGAAATAAGAATAAAGAAGTTTTAATTTTATCCCATGTCTCTAAGTGTAAAAAAGTCAGAGCAACAACAAAAAGGCAACGAGTGTGTGATCTCCTCCGCGCCATTTTTAGTGCCGAGAAGGCTGCAGAGAACGTTGGCATCTGCACCCGCACTATCTTCAACAACAAAAAGTCCATTACAACCACATCCAACCCAAAAATAACTAAAATTTCCATCAATTCCTAATATAATCCTTTTTCTCGTAAAATAGTCATCCTACCGCAAGTTTTAAGTCCTCCACTCACTACAATTGTATGCTCTAAGTTGTAATTCTAGTATGAAAATAACTAAGATGAAAGTCAATGATCACTCTGAAAATATAGATATCCACACTCCAGGGAGCAATATATATCCTTTAAGGTCAACTAGATAGATGATAATGGATTCCCTTTAAGACTCCAGATTCTCATCCCTGCTCCAAATACAATTTTGTATTTTATACCTACTTTCGAAATAATAGGAACCTCTGGGTTTTTTTAAATCTTTATAATTATCATTATTTATACCCATGTTTATAATGGTATTTTAGGTAGTTTTTTTCTTGAAGATACTTTTTCTTTAATTTAATTTGTAAACATAAGATAAAAACGGAAATATATTAATTAGCTTCTATTTTACAGTGTGTTCCAGAATCGGAATGAAACTTTGAAAAGGTTTTATTAACATACTAAATAATTTCAAATTTTCCCCATAATATTAGAAATAGAGTAATAAACACAAACAATTCTTGAGAAAGCCATTTAATCATTAAACCAGGGAAAACTGAGATGGTGGACATAATTAATCAAATATCTGGGCTTTTTGACGTGAGAATGCGTTATGCGAGATCTCTTGCACATTGTTCCTTTCTCTAAGGGTCTTATTATCAAGATTAAAAAACTGAAGGACGACAATAAGATCCTTAAGTGGAAGCCCCAGACCACACGGCGTAAGAAACTCAAAATTGGTGCAAAGACAAATTGGCAAATTTCTGGCCCTAGTCAAAATGGCCTCCATTCTCACCAGATTGTAACCTTCTTGGCTTTGGTGCCTGGGGCGCCACCGAGATGAAGGACTGTTACATCTCCCATGTAAATGTGGATGACCTAAAGGCTGCCCTGTTGAAGGAAATGGCAAACATGTCGGAGGGATACTTGAAGAAGACTTACATGACCTAAAACCATTAAGATGGGGATGGCCAAGGGTGACTACATTTAGATTTAATTGTTTATATAAAGGTTAATAAATTTATAAAGTCTCATTGAGATACTTGATAAAATTAAGTTTGTGAAAAAATGAAATTTCTCATAAATTATGGTTTGTTAATAATATACTTTATTATTTTTTTTTACATTTTTTAATATCTAGCATAATTATTTATGGAGTTATTTGCGTACTTGGGTATGCTTCTGGCATGGATGCATGCAATAATGGCAACATGGCGTTCTCCTTTGTATTTATTTAACAATGATTAATTCTATCAATTAACTTATTTATCGAATAAATGTAAAAACATACTAATGACCGAAACGTCTCTAAAAAAATATTTGACACTCATGTAATTATCTAATTTGATTAGTTCAGGTAAATAAGCTTGGAGCCAGCTCTATGATAAGGTTTCAACCTTTCAAAAATGTTATGTGCCTTATATTTCTCAATATATTGTACCAATGGTTTTTCGTAAATCTGTGAGTTTTTTCAATATTAATCATTCATATTTTCTTATGACAACGGATAATTCAGTGATTTAAGTGAGTGAGGGTTTTCTTTTTTTCCCATGACATCTTTTGCTAACACCAAATCAACAGCTGACAAAAATTGTAATGGAGTTCCTCATTGTTTCGAGGATACCATTTTGAGAATTGAGACTTTATACTTTTTGTCAGCACTGGATTTTTATTCTAGATTTCTTTTGGATATATTAGTATTTTGAATTATGATTGCTTGATCTGGAATCAGTCTTTGTTACAAAATTGTGAATTTTTATTTGAGATCGAGGACAATTGCAACACGGGATAGGTTAAAATGTGAATAAAGATGAATTTACAGTCATTATTGAATAAATTCGAAACAAAAGAAAATAAATATTTCCTGATATTGAAAAATATTATTGTTAATTAAATAAAACATTAATAAGTACGGAAGAGTAGAGACAGCTGCAAATTTACTCTTATATTCATATCAAAGCTAAATCTATTTTATAAAGACTTTATTCCGCATTTCATCAATACAATTTAATATGCCATATATACTCGAGTTAGTAAATATATATGGTTTGAAAATTTTACCATAGTGTCAGAGTATCTTGAATTGAGTCGAAACGTGAATCTCATTTACGTCATCAACCCCATTTTTAAAACACTTATCATAGCAATAGCTTGCCAGCACAAAAATGTACAATATATTTTGTTGGTAGCTGACATTTTTTCTCCTTCTGTTACCCTACTCAGTATTCTAAACGTTCATTAATGAAACAAGAATGTACTTTGGTTACGCTCAGCACCATTGCAAACAGTTATAATTAAGTGATAATTCCATAGTTTAAAGTAATTATATAACTATCATCTGAATTTCCTGTTTTGTTTTGTTTTTCAGAGAAAAGGTTGTGAGATGCAATAAAGGAAACAATATATACTGGCATCAGTCTCTTTGGCTGTAAAAATTTGTTTTTGGTTCTAATAAAAATCCTAAGATAATATACTTCAAAAATTTGGTGTGGTAAATTTTTCGCTTAAATCTGTGACATCGTACAATGAACTTGCCCGCATATTTTCTGATGAATTGTCTTTGAACCCAGAAACAAGTGTTTTAGTTACACAATCCCATGAATATCAAGATCCAGTTAATAAATAATGTGCAATTTAATTAATTATTTGTATATTTTAAGGGGAAAAAAATGAATTTTAAGCTCGTTTACCATTTATTTAATCTCAAATCTCATTTTACCATTATCACAAATACTGAGGGGTTTGATTTTTAGAATTTGATTGTCCAACTTTTTGAATTTCATAACACAATCCAACCACCCTAAAAAAAAAATGTGATTTATAAATGTGCTAATTTGTGGTGGAATTGGGAATTGTGTATTTGTGAAATACACAGCCCTAACTGTGGGATATAAATCAACTCGTGCATCTCTAGAGTCCGTGTAACTCTTTTATAAAATATGAGATATCTAAAATGTGACATCTAATATAGCTTAAAAAACATATATTCCCAATACAAAACCTTTGTACTGATATAAAACAGTGTATAAATCATTCATCAGACTCATAAATAATGCAGAGTCTCTTTGGGTTGATTCCTACTTCCCCGTATTTCCTTTGTCAATATATAAATAATTATTAAACCGAGTGACGTTAAACCTAGCAAATTATAAATGATGAAGTTCATATATAAAATGATTTAATGCAAGATTTCCAAAAGTGTAAAAATTCGATAAATCATAGGATCCTTATGTTTTCATTGATGTCATAAATTGCATCATAATTGAAGGAGACACCATTTTTGGTGTGATCAAAATATAAATTTTTACAGCATAAGATGCACAATTCTCCAATAAATCTTAATGAAACTTCACCAAATGACATCCCTTACTTGCATCCAACTTATCCCTTGCATAGAATACTACTAGATGCCAATGATAAACACTGATATTTGAATTAAATTAAAGTAATATCTACTAAAAATTCATAAAAATAATATAAACTTTTTTTATCGATATGAGATGAGAAAAGTATGATATTTAGATAAAAATATCTAATTATTTCTATTGCTATTGTAAATGCTTATATTATATACAACTTGGAAATAAGATTATATAACGATGTTATAACATATTTTTAATACATTTTATGGTCAGATATAATCGTATAATAATAATAGGCAATAGAAGGGTACAGTTTTTAGTAAGGTTTAAATCCTTTTATTTGTTTGTCCTAATTTTACGTCAAAAATGTACTATTTTCTTTAGCCTATAAAGACCGAATGCTTAAAAAAATCCCAGATTTGAACACTTCTTGCTATTGAAATTATATATTTTTTTAAATAGTCTTAAAATTTGTACCTATACTCTTTGACTATTACTTAAAAAGTAAATATTATAATGAAAAAAATGTCGTTACACTACGTTCAAGTTGTCAGGCGCGCCATTTTTGAGCTTCCCCTTAAACAAATGTATGATAAATATCTGGATAATCTCTAAAAAGTACTACGGAGATATTAAATATTTAAAATGGTTTTAATAGCATTCTAGGAAAATATACACATCTCAAAAATTAGGCTACCAAAATGGCCGACATCCACAATCCTGATTAGTGTTGTGTCAGAACATTTTTATTCGGTCTATTCCATTCTTAAGAGCGGTTTTATCTGTCCTTCAAACTGTCCTTCGGATGGAGAATACTATTTCTGATTAAAAAAATGAAATAAAGTTGATTGACGTCATCAAAGACAGAATTATATAAGTTTTAGAACTGTTCTAGAGGACTGAACTAGACCACACTGAGACTGAACGGAACTGCAGTTTTTTTAGTCGTAAACAAAGATCAAAACAAAATTAATCCTGATATCACGTGGAACCGCTCTATACCGAAACCCTAGTGCACCTATTGGTTATTTTTTTTTTCTGGAATTATACAATTCACATTGTGCTGGAGGATGACTTGAAGACCTGGGTAAATATATGTAAGTATTCGGTGTTTACTTGTATGTAAAATAGAAAAAAAGTTATTTAAAATATCTTTATGGTTGCTATTTTTGTTTGCTTTGAGTTTCGGAACTATATACAAGATTCATGTTTACCCACTTCCTTTTCTGTATAAATATGTACATACATTGTAGATAATATACATATGTACATAAGACTACACATATACATATATGTACAGTATTGTATATATGAATATGTACAAAAAGGGATGTTTAAAGAAGGCAACTAACATGTTATGGTGAGTACATTCAAAACCTTCAATAAAATTTTGTGTTTAATATGTTATTTAATAGATTCTATTGAGTGGGGATTTTAAATCCCCACAAAAAGTAGGAATAATTTATATAACAATTTATTTTCAGAAATTAATTCACAAATATTTTGCTCTTACATGTAGGGGACCATTATAGTGAAGTCAATCCCTCAATCAAGTCACTCCAGCTTCAACCACAGGCTCCAACCTGGCCCTGAACCTCGGACAGGCCTGGATAAGGAACTCCTTGTCCATGATGACCACTGTCTCGAGAATGGAGGTTGACAAGGAGTGTTCTCTGCACTTTTATTAGATTATATCTCCATGACGCCCCACCTACAGGTTGTAGTCCAAGAGGTACATGTCCGAACGATCTAGGAGGTCATATTTCTTTTAACCAAAACATTAAAATATTAAAAATGATTTGTTTTTAAATAAATCCAATTCCAATTACTTGATTTGGACAACACCTACCAATTTATAATTCTAATATGATACCAAATTTGTTAACATCAATTTAAGCCCTCAAGCACTATTATCTATGTAGTTATTTACACACAAATATTTTGAGGACATCTAAAAGATTTTGTATTTTTTCTTATACAATTTTGTCAGCTTAATCATAGATGTATAAGTTTTCAAATTATAGAGGTCTAAGCTTGCTCTAAATTTGAAATCTCCACCCTGTATGTGTACAAATACATAAATGCCAAGTTTTACAATTGAATAACTCACTCCAGTCTAAGAGACACAAATACACCATAATTTTGAATTTACTTGTTTGAGTTTCCTTAATGCGAGTTTTCAGCAGTTATGTCTTAATAAAAAGTTTTTTAATAGAGCCATCCCTCCTTTCAACTTCTTTTTCACGATGAAGACAATCATTCTTGAGACTCATATAAGTCTTGAAATTTTATTTCAAGCGTGGCCTGCACGTATTTATGTTGATACCTTCATGCTTATTACGTATAATTTTAAACAGCTGATATTTCGTAGAGGCAATAGATATTGCCAACTTTTGAATTCAGTCATTTAAAATCCTTAGAATTTTCAATTATTTGAACGTGTAATTTTCAAGTTTCTAGACAGTAAATATAGTCACTTTTTTTTCAAGATTGTTTTCTTTGGACATGCTACATATGTACACAAAACATTAAAATTTAATGAACAAGAACTATTTCACAATTTATAAATAAAGCCATAAAAGGACAAGATTCTAAACATTTAAAAAAATATATACAACAAAAACATCAATCAACAGTTGTTGATTCTCATGAATATAAAGTAACAATACATTTTTATTATTACACCACCCAATGGTTGTCACAAATAGTTTGTAATTTACAAATAATCAAATAAGTCAACATAAAAAAACTCTAGCTTTTTTTTTCTTAAAATATGAAGGAAATACCTGAATTTCACAGTAATTTTTATTTACTAACGGGATCCCCTAATTTAAAAAATTGTTTTCCGGTATCCCGGGAAATGATACATTTTAGTACATACAACAAAAGTTGTCAAGTAGAAAAATCTTTCTGGCAAATAAACACGGCATATACATATAAAAGTAATAACAAGTTAAATAGCTCATTAAAGATCTTAGACTATGAGGGTAAAAAGTTTTTGGTTTGAGGAAAACATTTCAACACTCTATGAAAGGTAAAATATCATTTTTGAAGATAAAAGGATTTTCTTTTCTTTTTGATAGATTGAATCTAATGAACATATTAATTCGTTTGTTAAGTTACAACTTTATTGTACTCGTTCTTATGAATGAATGAGTAATTACAGAATATGAATCTATTGAAAAATAGTTTTTTATTTTAGAAGAAGTTTTTGCACCATGAGAGCATACAAACTAAAATAGGAAGAAATACTTATTGAATCATAATTATTTTTTAAATAAAAACTTGAATGATTTATCAATAAGGACCAATAAAGAAAAAAATATTAAACATAAAAGTTTAATTTTTTTAGAGTTATATTTGAGAATATTTTAGACAGTTTATCCCGACTTTGAAATTACTATAAAATACCTGTGAGAAAACGTTCAAATCTTTAAAAAAATCTAACTTAACCAATCAATTTTCAGAGCACCGATAAAAAGTAAAGAAATAGTAATATCGACAGCTGACAAAAAATATACTTGTTGGTGATTTAATACTGTCAGAAATGACAATGCACTCAAACGAGCGCGTCATATTGAATATATACTTTAGTTTTTATTAAAAATAGAAAGTTATTCCTTTACACAGAATTAAAAAAAGTAATTTATTTGAAACGTGAATAGTTAATCTTTTTTTTTTTCAAATTAGTAAATGTTTCTCAAGGTCTCGTTTAACTGCAATATTTATAAAATAAACGTTCATTTTTTAAAAGACAAAAACAATTCAAGGTTGACACCAAAAATAATGTGTACATTTTTTATAGCTTATCTATTCAAATTATCATTCATAATATAAATATAGCTATTGTCTTTTTTATACAATTCTACTCATTGATACAACTTTTTTTATATCAATACCTTATTTTTGAAAAAAAAATTGTCAAATCATTATAGCTTCTTAACTATGTCATTTGGAACTAAATTAAATTGTTAAGCAAGTCAATTTGAGTATATAAATAAGGAACTTGTATCCCAGGAATAGGCATAGACTGGAACAGGTGATAATCACTTTGTACAAGTTGCAAACTATAAGATGGATGCATAAGAACCTCTCAATAAATCTAAAGTTTGAAAAATGACTTTAGATGTGTGTTACCTGTCGTTGTCCTGATGGAACGCATTTCCCCTCGAATAAAGCTTTTTAGATTAAGCTTTACTCAAGTAATTTCAAACGGTTTTGTGAACATTTTTTAGTTCAAATACTATCAAAACCGTGCATATATGGTGGTTATGCTTTACGATTGTCAAAATTATTCATAACCATCCTAACAGAAAGTTGAACATCTTTTACTTAAGAATGACAGAACTGGAATTAACGAACACAAAATTGAGTGTAATTGACTGTTATAATATTAAGACCACATTTTCTCTAATCATACTTTCAGATGTCTGCCTTGAATTTTTGCCTATATCACAGAAACATTGTACAATATAGCTGATTAAATTTTTTCTATTACCAATTTTGATGCAAGCTCAATCAATAACAACAAAAAAAAAAGAGTATTTATTTGAGTACTATGTCTATTTTTTTAATGCTGTAGCATTAATCAGTTGCACTTATACACGCATGATATTCATTACTATGGACATTTATTGGTAAAATAATGGATTTTCTTATCATACTTAATATTACAAAGAATACATCTTCTTTAATTGGTCATTAAATCTCAAACCTACTCTATCAAAAAAAAAAAAGTACTCGAAACCTGATAATATAATTCGATAGCAGATTTCTAATAGACCAATCAAAAAAGGTATGTGACTCTTTTTTTTGTAATTATGTTTTTATATATTTTGTTTTGACCGGTGCTTGGTAATTTTACATCCGGGCATTTGTCCTTAAGCCCTATTTTGCCTCAAGGATATTTCATCTTAATATATGAATAAATGAAGTTTAAAATTCCTTATGGTTTTTGTTTTTGTTTGGTTGAAATCAATATATGCAATACTTATTACAATAAACTGCATTAAATGTGTGTTTTGTATTGAAATAATGATTGAGTTATTGTCTTCCCTCATGTTATGTATATTCGTTAATCCATAAGTATTTTCTAGTGAATAATCCATCATTCCTTATTATAGTTATTAACAGAGAAGTGATTAGCAATTCTTCGTTTCGAATCATTACCGTGTGTATTTGTTTTTGTTTTTCTTATTATACTAATTGTATTAACTATTTTGTCTCTGGCTAGTATTCTTTATATGGTGAGATTTTGTTGGTGTATGCATTGAAATCTTGGGATATGATTCCATCGACTTTCCAACAGAAAAAAATCACAATTTAATGTGTTTTATAATAATATTCACGTCATATTTTGAATACAAATTTTTAAGGGAACATCAATTTCAACCCAAAATAACAAATACTACGTATACATCTAATTTAATTATATTTCGAGGCAAAATATTCTTGTATCAAAATGACTTTAAAATACAATAGTTTAAGTTAAAATTACCTAACGCCGTTTTGACCGTCAGATCAAGGCCTTCCATCTTACTTTGATAAAAGCTCTTCTTGGATAACAACATTAGTAGTAGTATTTAATTAGAGTGGATTCAAAGTTCATGAATATTTCATTTAAAAAAGTAATTCTATATTTATAGAGAGGTTTTGAATTATAAATTAGATGATTTTAAAAAAAATGCTAAATTAAGTTATCAAAAAAAATATACATATATTGAGTTCAATTAAGGATAGCTTTTGAGTTTAAGTCGAGTTGCTAGTAATTGAATGTTAGACCAAGTCAAGTTGCAAGTCTTTAATTCAAGTCCTCACCTCCTTATAATACCAAAACCTGTTACAAATTATCATTATACCTATAATAAGATACAGAAAAAAAAAGAGATCAGACTTAAACTTAATTATACATCAATTATTTAAGAAGTAGAAAAAAAAATTATATTTATTATACCAAAAGTCTTAAAATTTACGCATAGGCCCAGTTGTATTAACTCGATTTGAATTTAAAACAAAGAACTAATGATGTCACTGCATTTAAGCTTACTTAAATTTAAGTTTATACCATTTCTTATTCAAAATGAGAAATTCTCCATTCAAAGTGAATAATTCAGTTCAAAATGAGAATAGTCCTATTCAATATAGAATAATCCAGTTCAAAATTGGAATAGTCTAATTCAATATGGAATAATCCAACTCAAATTTGTCAATAGTCCTGTTCAAAGTAGAATAGTCTAATTGATAATGAGAATAGTCCAATTCAGAATAGAAATGTATCAGTTCAAGAAAATATGTAGACAAAGAGAATTGGAGACGAGATACAAAATTTTACAACAGAAACCTGTGCAAGATAGTAGGTAGACAAACTAATGTCCCCGCTACGTTAACCAATTACTTTCCAAGTGCATAAATTGGTTTAATTTTTTGATGAAATTTTGAAAAGTAGCTTCTATTAGTACGTATATTAATATTCAAAATCATTTTAGCATTAAAAGTGTCATTTGTACCGTTGTAAGCTCGGGAAAATCTAATACAAAAATATTTATACTTGTAAATTAAAATGATGGCATAATAGGGTTGGCTCCTTCATGAAGAAGCCTCCCGGAAGATGAGCTTAAAGCCTTAAACTTAGACTCAAATAGTGGTAGCTTTGATTTGGCATATTTTTCATACTGTGATGTCGAAAGTACTTGACCATCGATTCATCCACACAAATATATTTAGGTGTTTGTGCATATTTTTTCCGTTAATGGTTTCAAAAAGGATTGAAACTTTTCAAAAGGGATCGTAGAGATTCGAATAGTTGTTGTTGGAAAAATGCGATGCAGTATAATTTTGAATTTTTATATGGTGGAATTTTACTTAGAATTGTGATATTTTGACTGGGACTATTTTCTCATAACAATTTTAATTCGTTTTAGCTTTCGACTATTAGTTGAAAGCGGGTTTTTTCCTTCTATTTGTTTACAAATAGAATGAGAAAAACATCTTATATACATCTTATATATTTACATATATTTGTAATTTGCTTTTTTTACAAACATGGGTTGAGTTTAATCGAAATTGGGCTTTTCATTTTCATTTCAGTCATCTTGATGATGAGTACAAAGCTCAGTATTGGAGTTCAATAAACTTTTTCAAACCCAATTGGGATCTTTTTCAATTGTTTCTTCGTTATCCTTATTTTTATTGATTTGCACATAAGGATCCTCGAATGGAATTACATAAACACTTGTAGATGCATCTGGAGGGTCATCCTATAAAAGTGAAAGTATCTGGTGAAGATTCAAATTTGAATTTCTATAATTATTAAGTATAATTAATTTCAACATCGATAATAATTAATTAACGTAAAGGTTTCTCTAGTTAAATTTCAAAAATTAAAACGTTTGGAAAAGTAATTTCCAAAATTTCCAAACGTACATATATGTACGTACGAAATTTATAAATTATTAAATAATAATAACTATAAAATAAAACTGTACCAAAAATAATTCATGTATTAGGCACATATCAATACTTAATTTTAAAATATTAAAATCAATAATTAGGTTTATACCTATTCCTATACATAATTTCAAAAAAGGTAATTTGAACGTAAATATATGTATGTGTGGGAGGTAATGGGTTAAATCTTCATTGCTTTTTAAAAGAATAAACAAACAATTTCTTGTTACTATGTATTTTATCATTCTATATATTGATAGTCAACAAGTTTTTGGCCTTATATAAGAGTTATTCAAAAATATGTCATATCTTAAGGAATGCCATTTCATTTTTTAAGGTCCAAAATTTTTGACCCCCAAGAAAAATCCTAGCAGTATAAATTTATGTATGATTAATAATTCAAAATTAGATTTTTTACGTCCATACTTTTCAAGCCCTAAATATATGCCCGATTCTTTTACTTTTACCTCTGTTATACCTTATACCTGATTACTTAAATATTATATATATAAATAATTTACACTACCCTTAATAAGTTTAAATATTTCAACTTTGATTTGGACTGGTCTCCATTTGAATTGAAATATTTTATTTTGAACAGGATTCTTCCCAGTTTTAATTGGATTAGTCTATTTTGAACTGGACTAATCCCATTTTGAATTGGACTTTTCCATTTTGAATTAAATTAGTGGCATTCTGAACTGGCCTATTGTTATCTTCAATTGGCAAATTAAAACAGATTTCAAGTTGGTTTTTTAAATAAATAACTCGGAATTATCTCACTCTCATAAAAAGTAGACAGTTTTTTTTGTTAGCGGTTGATCCGCCCTTCTTATTAGGCAGAGAGAGCTGTACCGATTCGATTTTTGTACTGCAATTAACTAAAAAAGACCTGAGAAGAAATACATTTACCCAAACAATTTGAAGAATGTTTCGGAGGCGAGCAGGTAAGCTGTCATTAGCTTCTCCTCCTCCTCCCCTCTTGTCACAACAACTTGTAGCTGATCTTATGAAACGTCATTAATATGCCCAAAATGTTACCAATTAGCCTTAGTGTAAATGAGCAAGTCAGTATTTTACAGAATAAGGTAGATTTTCATTATTAAATTAAAGTTAGCAAATACAAAAGATATTATTTTTTTTTATAAGCTTTTAATGTGTTGAAGATAAACAATATTTATGTACATAGAAACTCTGGCTAGTCCTTTTGTAATTAAGAACAATTTTAAACATTAGTCTATGTTTATGGTTTTACATCAAGAGCAATCATTTCTTCAGTCAAGTAAATGATATTTTAGATCAACAATCCATGATATCTCATTTTGTCTTTTTTAATTATTTCATTAAATATCATTTGTTTTCCAGCAGTGATCTCAGTACAAAAATTGCTCATGGTTTTTGAACTTTTAACTTATCTACTTTTCAATTATCAATTGGTCTACGTATCGCAGTGCAGTGATATTTATCCTTCTCTTTCAAAAGCTAGAAAGTATCACATTGAAAGAATGTTATGAGCATAATTAATATTGACTAGGATGTTCATACTGTATATTGTATTACTATTATTTTTGCTCTTCGCCTTACAACAAACTATAATTAGTACCATTGTCATAAAAATATGGAAGGTATAAGACTTTCAAATAAATGCTTTATTTTGTATCATTTTTTTACTATCAAGATATTTTTTTCTCTTCAGTATAAGATACAGAAATTATTTAAATATTTTTTGAATATGGAAATACTTTTCCAGAAACTATATTCATACATATTTCACTTATCTCTTTCAAGGCAAGAAATAACACTAAATCAAGTAGATGTTGTTCAAAATAAACTTTCAAAAAGCACATTGTAGGCATAAAAAAGTTGAACTTTTATGTTATAAAGGTCATTTTCATGTTTATTGGAGTAAATCAATCAGGAAAACACTATCTCAATTAAACGGTAACCAAAAATGAAATTTTTATAGCAGTTTTATAGACTGATGGATCTGTAATAAGCCAAGTTGCTTGGTGTATTCCTAATTTAAATTTACCCCTGTAGTGAAATTTTTAACTCATTTTTTTATGTCACTTAATTGTTTATATTGATTAATGACTTCTTCATTATAATTATTCCTTATTTTCAATTAACAAACTTATTTCTATTTACCATCTTTGAAGTTATTTTTTTTGACAATATATAATTATGTATTATAGTAGAACTCTAAATTAAATTATTTATACAAGATAAGGCAGCATAATGTGGAATCTAAAGATGTATTTAGAAATATATCAAGTGTTTTTTATTTATAAAGTTATTGCAAATCTTTTTTCACTCAATATGGCCACCCTCATTTTCAATCACGGTCTTTAACCGTCGCCTAAAGGACAAGCAGATGACAAACTCTTCTGACAAGTTGTGCCATGCAGCCACTACGGAGGACTTCAGTGAGTTCACATTTGGGTGTGAGATCCTGTTTGTTTCCTTCTCCAAAGTGCCACATATAGAAAAGTCGAGACGGTTCAAATCTGCTGAGGAAGGGGCCATATCTCTTTGGACCAGAATTGAGTCATGTTATCTGTGCAAAACTTTTGGCACTTGGCGGACGTGTGAGAGGGAGTGATGTTCCGACGTTGTTACCCCTCTGAGTATCGGACTTCAGCTATGACAAGATGGTGTACATTATAGTAGTATGGACTCTTCTCTATTGCCCGTATCATTTTTTGTGGAGCTTTTAAGGAAAAAGTCAAGTTCTTTAAGGTAATAGGGCAGTGATGCAATGGGGAAAGGATTGTTTCTTTGCCTTATCACCTGATTGGTTAATTTTTACTCTACCTTATCATTTGATTGGCAAAGACTGACAAAAAATCAAAGACTATCTTTGATAGAAAATTAAATAAATGAAGATCTATGTCTGAAATGGTAAGAAAATACTGCAAGTCCGAGTCGAGTCTAAAGTCTTTGCTCACCAATCCAAGTGAATTAATATATTTTAATCGAGTCCAGCTCAACTCCTGAGAAAATAAAAAATACTATTTATGAGTACCTGAAGTTATATCCAGTGAAATAATTGAAATGAATTTCGAGTCCAAGTCAAGATTTGAGTTTTTTATTATGTGATTAAGTCATGTTGTAAGTCTATAAAATAGAGAATCGTGTCAAAGTCTCCACTTTTGGTTTGAGCTGTATGTACAGTATTAAAAAAATCCTGAATACTTTAAAAAATGAGCGAAACTGGATGCGAAGAATCAAATTAAATTTGATATCGGAAGATGTCAACTTGAATTATCTGGTTTTTCATTTAGCTAACGAGGACGGAGAGAGATGCTTTGGAGTAACTTGATATTTCATTCTGATGTTTCAGAGGTTGTTATTTGCTTGTATATATTTTAAACTCCAATATCGAAAGAAATCAATATACTTGTTTTGGAACTACATATATTTGTGTATATAAAATCTTGATAAGAACAATAATTTATCATGTACAATGAACAAAAATTGAACTATTTTATATTTTCCTAGATATTTAAATCATATCATAATTTATAGTTGTATACCCTGTAATTGTCGTAATTTTTGAATGATAAAATAAATAACCACAGTAAAAGTCAAACATACCAAGTAATATATATATATATTTTTTTAAAAATGATTGTTATTATTTAGATATTCATTGTCACTCTCAATCTTAGGTTTAAAAATAGTCTTATTAATTTTGAATCAAATATTTGAAGAATTGTTGGAATCCTCATGATTACTTTCCTGATGCACTCCATCTTCCTACATTATAAAATTGTATGCATAGTGTGGAAATCAAAAATAACGACGAGATCAATCTTTGCTAATATTATAATATCAAAACAAGTGATCGAATATACTTAAATAAACTAATTTGTAATTAACCACAACCCATGGATTCTAAAATAAATAATTATAATTTTAACTTATTGAAAGGAAATATAGGTTAAATAAATAAAATTAATTGAATTTCAATATACAAAAATAAATTTAAAAGGACCATCTGGATATCATCATATATGTATTAAATATTCCCATTCTATGACGAAAAATATAATCGTAAAATTGATAAGAAGTATGAATCAAGAGTAAGAAATTCAAAATTGCTTAGAAATTTAAAATAAATGATTGAAACATACATAGTTGCTTCCATTGCACAAGAGATCAGAGGTCTCTGATAAACATAGTATCTATATTTCTATAAATTGTAGGAAGATAAATTCTTGATAGATGTTGGTGTCAGTTGTCGTTGCCTTTATTTAGCTATAAAGTAATTATTCCTCAATAAAATTATTTTGACTATCCTAGGAAGAAATGTTTGGTAACTTTCTTTAAACCCTCTTCGAAACTACTGTCATACAAAGAACACTATTTGATTTGATAATTCGTGACTATGTATCTAAATGTTATTCATGAATGAAATATATTCATAATCTCTTGAAAGATCTTGATCCAAAACGATATATATCAGCTTTCCATTTTATTCGTAATTCAGCCTTTGGTCGGTAAAGAGACAGATTCCGAGGGTTGAACTTCTTTGACGTTAACATCTAAACGAGATTAAGAGCCTGACAAAACTCTTTCCGAAGAAACAGGAAAACTAAGGCAAAGAAACGAATAAGTGAATTTCTCTCTTGCAAACGAAGTTTCTCATAAATACATGGGATGGATTCCCAAATATAAAGTCTTTGGTAGAATAATTTTGGTCGGTAAAGACCCCATAATCTTATGAAACCAAAAGAGTTTTCTTAGCAACGTAGGAATCACAAGTCCAGGAACATAGAGCAGTTGATACTTCCCTAACAGATAACATGGTGTGCTGAACCGATGCATCGCTGGAGACTTGACACTATCCCTTGGCTAAGATTAAAAATCTAGAATGAGGAACAAACAGTTAATATCCCTTGAAAAAGAAGTTGATGAAAGGATCTGAAGGAGTGTGGATTGGATATCCTAATAGGAAAATTTGATTTCCTAGGAAACGGGAAGAATGGATCGATCAGATCTATACATCCGAACATTTCGTACGAAAGATCCATCCAAATCACTGTGAATGAATTTGTCTTTTCACGCAGTGCCCACATTTTTTTGCTCTTCCCTCACCTTGCTGAGTAATTCGTATTTTTACAAAAAAGGATGATGAAGTTTTTGTAAATGAAGAGAGCAGAGATCGATAGCATCCTAGTCTAACTAAGCGAATGAAGTAGAAAAGTGTTGCAATTGGACAAAATACCAGAGTTTATCCAACAAAAATTGGTACTCAAATTGTGAACTTATTTATCACATTGTTATCTTTATTATTCTTGCTAACTTTCCTGACAAAAGAAACAGAAAAAATGCCCAAAATTATTTGGTAATTTGCCACATCCTCTCGACTATTGAATTATTATTTTACATTATAATATTAAAATTAAATCTATATTTTTCATTTTGTTACCTTTATTATAAACGAAATCTACTGTCTTTACAAAAATACAAAAAAAAAATTCAAAATAAAAAAATCAGGAGGTAGAAGATAGCCAGTCATATTACAATAGAAAGTGGTAATTCAATAATGGTTGGAAGTGCTGTTATATATTAATATTTCAATCATCCATAACTACTCATCTCTTGAATTGACAAATGGAATGAAAAAACTACTGGAAAGAGGATTAAATTTTTCGGTTACCCCAACGAAATTGAACCTTTCCAAGATCCTGGTTGACTTCCAAATCTTTGAAAGTTCCGCTAAATGGTGTGAGTTCTTCTTTTTAAAAAAAATGAAAAAGAAGGAGAAAATGTGAGTGAAGATGAGTATGTACCATCTTTTTTCAAGATAAAGAAATGGAATCTTCCGAATGGAACCAGTAAAGAAGTCGATGGATATCTATCTGGAATCAAAGGTGAACTCCATGGAACACATTCCTAATTTCTTTATTAAAGCCTTTCTTAAAAACGAGGAAGAAGTTTTGAAAGAACAAATTCGAATTCAAAAGAACCGACAATTAATCATAAAGTGGCAAACAAAGATGGAGGTATTTTTCTTGCCAATTTTCACAATTATTTGGAATCTTGCAATGAACATCTCTCGTCTAAGACAGTCAATGGCTATCCATACTACAAATAAGGGAATTCAGAAATGCCAGAAAGAAATTAAAGTTCTGAATAATGGGATATTAAATAGCTTCATTGAGTCAATCACTGAGAAGTTCGTAGTTTTTCATTGAATAGCTCTCGTAAAATTTCAAGAAACCTTCATCCAGGATACGCAAAACTTCTTGAGATCCATCAACAAATTAAGTACAAGTGAAACTCTTGCCGCAAACGCGCCACCTATCTCCATTGATGTTGATGGTTTATAAAGCAATATTCCCATTAATGAGGGAATCGACACATTTAAATAAGCTCTTGAAACTCGAACCAACAAATCAATTAGACCATCATTTCTATATCATTGTTGAAACTTGTTCTCTGTCTGAACATCTTTGAATTATATTCGAGGTTCTTCATCCAGTTGCCCCCACGTTTGCCAATATTTTCATGGGCAAAATAAATAAAATTATCATACAGATAGCAGTACAATCTTGACAAAATGTTTCCAATCATCTTTATTTTCTACTTTGATTCATTAATGATTTGTTTACAGTTTGGACAGGAGGAGAAGAATAACTCAAAAATTTCATGTCACAATTGAATTTAGTTAATCTCACAATAAAGTTCACGGCATCATGCAACTTTGAAACAATATCTGCCCCATTTTTTGACACCATGGTTTACATAAGAGACGTGAAAATCCGTACAGATTAGTACTGAAAAAAAAAAGAACTGATCGAATTCAGTATCTTCTCCCCTCGTCCTCACATTCATCCCACGTGTGTCGGAATAATCCCTACAGTCTGTTTTTAAGAATCTTGAGAATTTGCAGCAATGAAAATGAGCGAGAAAATTGTTTCCGAGAACTTAAAGAAATGCTGATAGCATGTGTGATTATCAACCAAAAGCCATTTATGCTTCGATTAAGAAAACAAAGTTAATAGGAAGGAATGAAACACTCAACAAAACCAAATCCAAATCTAATGATAGCCAAGTGTTTGTCATGACTTACTATTCGCAGCTCAATCAAATTTTATCTGTACTTCACCATCATTGGAGAGCATTAACGCTGGGTCCAAGAATGGAAAGAATGTTTTCAAAGTCAACTATAATTGCTTACAAGCAAAAAAAAACACCTCAGGGATCTACTTTGTCATGCCAAAGTTTTTCTAGAGACTCAAAGTAGGTCATCACGTAGTGCTTAAAAAACAGTTGTAAAACCTGTTTATATGTTCAACTAGGTTCGGTTATCATATCATCAGCATTGGGTGTTACACAGAAACTATCTCATGTGATTACATGGAATTCCACACTTTTGGTTTATATGATTGGTTGTGGGAAATGCTCAAAGCAATATGTCGGTCAAACCAAAAGAAGATAAAAAGATCGGGTGACGATCACATGAGATATGTCGATAAATGTTTGGAAGCCACTGGAGAACACATCTATTCAAAAGGACATGATAAATCTACTATGAAAGTACATATGCTAGAACAAGTCCGGCATATAAGATCCGATTCTGATATGTTACAGTTGCTTTTGGTTCGAGAAAAATCGTGGATCAATCAATTTCAATCAAAAACACCCACTGGAATGAATACACATTGAATTGGAAATTCATTAATTTACTGTAAAATAGTTTCGTTCAAAAAAAAAATCCATTTAAAAAAAATATAATTATGAATTTATGTCAGGTTAGAATCCTGTAAACCAACAATATTTCGATATTTTATTATTATTAAAACTCGTATATATTATTTTATATATAAGTAATTTATTATTTTAATGTTTTTTATTTTTTGTGTGAAAACTTAAGAATTTAAGAATATTGTTATATAATTCTTTCTGAAGAGGTCTCCAATGGAGACGAAATCGATTAAATGTTACTGATCCTTTGTATAAGCATCTATGTTTTATTGTGTTGGTTGAGTCAAGTCCGTCTAGTATAAAATAAATATTAGATTTATATGGACTTAAATTTTCTTTGTCTGATGAATTGTCGACAGCTAACAAATATATGCCCTCTAAGTTTTGTGTGAGTGAGATAACGTCGTATTATTTATAAAAACCGACTTCATGTTTGTTTTAGTAAAATAGAATAGTCAAATTCAAAATTGAATAGTTCAGTTCATATGGAATAGTCCTATTCAAAATGATAGTAGTCAGTTCATATGGAAAATTCAAATTCAAAATTCAGAACAGTTAGTTCAAAATGGACTAACCCAATTTAATCTGAGAATAGTCCTGTTCCAATGTAATCCTACAATTTAAGCTGGGAATAGCCCAGTTCAAAATAGAATATTTCAATTCAAATGGACACCAGTCCAAATCAAAGTAAGAATATTTAAACTTATTAAGTGTAATGAAAATTATTTGTATATAAAATTGAAGGTAATAAGGTATATCAGAGGTAAAAGTAAAAGACTCCGCCAATATTTAGGACTTTAAAGTATAGATGTATATCTTCTGATTTTGACTTTAATATATGAATTATTATACGTACATAAATTGAAACTGCTAGGATTTTTCTTAGGGGTAGATAATTTTGGACCTTAAAAAAGAAATGGCATTTTTAAAAGGGACATATTTTTTTTATAACTTAGATATAAAGGCAAAAAATTTTCACTATAAAATATATAGTGAAATAAAACACATAATTTGTTTGTGTATTCTTTAAAAAAAGTCATTTTCTCCAGATGTGAACTTTAGTTTGTATAACTAGTAGTGATCTATCTTGCACATGCTTCTGTAGTAAAAGTTTTGTATTCCAGCTCCAATTCTCTTAGTTTACATATTTTCTTTAACTGATACATTTCTATTTTGAATTTGAGTATTCTCATTTTAAATTTTACTTTCCTCATTTTGAGTATGACTATTTCCATTTTGAAATAGATTATTCCATTTAGAATAGGGTTATTCTCATTCAGAAATTGACAACTTCATTTTTATAAATAGTATTCATAGACGTAAATTTAAATTGAGCTTAAATTTGAGACAGCTTCAATGTTATGATATCATAAGTTCCTCGTTTAAATTCGTGTTGACTTGAGACAACTAGGATAATGCAAAGTTATTTAGACTTTTGCTACCAATCAGTAATCAATATTAAAATTTCTTATCCATTATAAATCATGGATGAACATTTATTTATGTCCAAGTATTATCTCTATTATAAATATGAAATTTATTTTTTCTCTGTATTATATCTAACAAACTTTCCTCCAATAAGAAACATGAAAAAAAGTGCAAAATAAGTTGGTAGTAAGTCAACTTTTCACAACTTAACAAGAACTTATTTGAGTTTAAACAATCAATGTTCAGAACACTGATAAAAGGGAAAAAAGCAAAAAAAAAAAAAAACTGGTGACAAGAAAATATTGAGTGGGGAGCCAAAACATAAATAAACAATTAAGTGGTATCTCATACCTACCTTTTCCAGTGTCAAGAGGGCATTCATAATAATTCAGATGTAAGACATTAATAACCTTGTTTTTTACGAGGTCAAAATGTTTTAACCGTTCGCGGAAAAATAAAAAAAATTGGGCTAGGAAGGGCCCTCAAATAAAGCTCTTAATCCTATTTTAGTCAATACCCTTGTCATAACACTTTTGGTGAACTGATTCAAAAAAGAAACTTCGAAAATAAAACGCATTTAATTAAATAATAAACAGTTTAATTTGTAAATATCATTTAAAATACTCATTGCTAAACGATAATTTTTGTTTTTTTAATAATCTTAACAACATTATTTTGAGAATTAAACAAAATATAATTGGTTACTTTTATTATAACAACATTAAATTTTTATCTTTGATGAAGACATTAAATTTTTATTTTTGATAAATAAAATAAATATTTATCTATGATAAAAACATTTTTGAACTATTCATTACTTTATGCAAGTTATACGAACCAAACTAGTACTCATTAGTTTTTGATGAGGTTGTGTGTATTATATACCATAATGGCTTCAACATTATAACTTTGTAATTACTATTGTGGGCTGAAGTCCTCACATTAAAAAAAAAAGAGTCCAAGAAATCAAAAAGAAAAAAAGAATGGTTTTTAATTAAACAGTTAATTAAATTCACTAAATCATTATTAAAAATTGGTAAATATACGTATAAATTCTAAATAGTGCATTATATAGATAAATAAAGGCTGATATACAATGAAATATAATGTTTTGGAAGCATATTGAAAAGTTTTGTTGATAAAATGTCGATTCAAAGGAATAATAATTTTTTTATAAATCTAAAGTTATGGAAAATCCTAGTTTAGTAGAGAATCGCCGGAAAATAAAAAATGTGCCATAATATTTCAGATATATATGTTCAAATATTGAACTTTTAACTTCCTGTTAATTTCTTTTGAAAAATCAACACTTCCTATGTATTTTAGAATCAACAGTTAATTTTCTACTTCTCTTACTCTTTATTTGCGTTCTTATCGTTGATTGGTTCAATAGTAATTTTCTTTTTTGAAGAATGAATAATTATTAACTATTATGTGAAGAAGAGTCTGATTATTGAAAAGAATTTGTCAATTCTAATGTAATTCCGTTTTATTTTTTCCCCCTTTCTTTTATAGAAAGATAGTTAAAAATTGCTTTGTACTGTAGATTTTATCCGTAAAGATATTGTAATTTTTATTATAATTATAAAGCTTTATTCGAAACAATATTACCATAGTTATAGGTACATAAAATAAGTAGACGAGTACATCTGTTACATTTTTATTAATTCAAAAGGAATATGAAATTAGTTATTATTCCAAAGAGGAAACTTTTCTATTCTTTAGGTTCAAATTACCCTAAAATTATGAAAAATAAAGAAAAAACACTTTCATCTCGTTGTTACCGCTATTATATCTCAAAACCTTTCTCCCTTGACAAGAAAACAACAAATAAAGTCAAAAATATATCAGTACTACTTAGCAAATTCTTCCCAAAAGTTGAATTATTATTCTATTATCTTTGATAACTCTATTCTTGCATAGCCCGTTGCCTCTAACCCATATTTAGTATTGTTATTTAAGCTATAAAATATGAAAATGGTTTAATACGGGGGTGAGGGGGTATAAGAGGGTCAATCGCAGTAGGTTTGGCATTTAAAGTTATATTTTTGAATCACTTTTTTTAGTATAAATTTGATATAGAGCAAAATTTTGAAATGAAATAAAAAAATAAATCAAAATTTTAAATAACAATTAATAAAAACATTCCAGCATTAAAAAGATAAAATATGTGCTAAGTTATCTTGACTACAGTTCTTACCAAACGTATTTAATATACAAAAATCCAGTAAATTGAAGTATAATATATAGAAAATTATATCTTTTTTATGTTTTATATTATAGCTAAACCTATAAAACAAGGCTTATATTACAATTTGAAAAGATTTGTTTTGAAAAAAAAATATTAGATTTTGATTGATTTTTCAATTAGCATTTTATTTTCCTATATAATTTTTGAAAGATAAGCATAGTAAAGTCGCTTTAAAATGTTTTGAAATTAAATATAACTAAATCGATTATTTGACTTATTGTAATAAGTTATTCATATTTTAAAGGCATGAAGATTAACTCCAATTTAAATCTGTTTTGTATCCAATGTATTTGATAAGTATTTATTGAGTAAATGTATGTAATTTAATCGACTTATTGAAATTTAATTTTTGAACTTTTTCTGTAGGAGGTTGTACTGCAGTTCTGTTGGGTAAGTTCTTACCCTCGGTGGAGTAGGTAAATATAACATATAATCAAATTTCGAATATTTTGATATAAAACAATTTTGGTTATTTTTTTTATAATTCTTTAATTGATGTATATATTGTACATTTACATTAAAGATTCAATTAAATCGTAGCAATTACATTTGTTATTATTTTTTACAAAATCAAACATATATTTTGCGTCATAAGTATCTATTGCCCTTTAGATATTGATATTTACTAAATGATAAAGTGCCTCCCAGTTGACGGAAATGTAATGATATGGTAGGACAATAATTTAGATAAATTTCCCAATATTTTCAAGTTAGTTTCACGATACCTTGCAACTACAGATACATCTTTATCAAGCAAAATAATTTATTCCACAGCTGGCGATATTGTGTCTCTCAATCAGTCTTGTTTATTAGCAAAAATGTTAATAAGCTCATTTTTTTTGTAAAAAAAAATATATATATATATAAATTCATAAATGATAGTATTATATAACCCGTGAATAATTTATTTCAACCATTGTTTTTTAAAGATATATTTAGGTATAATTGATCTGTACCAAAAATACTTTAATAAGGAATAAAATATCGAAAAAATTTGAATAACTAAATTATTTATATACAAAAATATTTTATTATAATACTCTACCGAACTGCATATTATAAATTACGTACTGCAGGTTGTGTAAACGTGGATTTAGTGTACTGTTCCAGCCCTAATGAATACATTAGTATTATAGTATACATTTCAAAAAAAAATATTTTGTCGATAGATGGGATTTCTTCAATTATTTTATAGACGGAGATGTTATCACCAAAGCTATGTAACAAAGAATGAACATAATTTTGAAAAGAACAAGAGTACCGACTGTTTTTACTTTTCGAAAAATACCACTGTACTTTTCCACTACGAATATGGCATTGCTATTTATTACAAATTATAACATTGTTTTTTTGTTAGAAAAGTAATTAATCAAAATATTCAATTTTCATAAAGCTAAAATATGCTTCACAAAGACTAATTTTCAGCTATTGATGTATCAGATGGTATTTTTCTAGAACTATTTTATGGACATAATTTAAAAAAACAAAAAACTTTATATATTTACACTTACAACATATAATTTTTCTTCACCTTAAACAGTAAGGTATTTTTGTTACCCTTTAGGTAAATACCAAATTCCAAAAGGATCTTATTTTCTTAATCAATAGTTCAATTTTAACAACAAAAAAATATCTGTTATACTATTCAAAATGTAGCATATAAATTATAGTTATACGCATTTTAAAGAAAACAAATATATAGACTTAAATCTATAGTCACTATTTTATGTTTGGAAATAATATTTTGTCCCAAATAATTATTTGTTTTAATAAATTTACTAAATATGTTACAATTTAATATATGGAGAAATCCAAATTAAAGCAATTTCTCGGCTTCAACAAAAATAAAGGGGGAAAAAAGCGGTTTTATTTGAAATTAAGTATATTTGTGACCCGCACACCTTCCATATTATTTATTTTAATATATTTATTTCAACCGACGGCGATAAACAACTTATGTTCAATGCTTATAAAACATAAAAATTATTATTGTTAATAAAAGTGAATCGTTTAAAATACAGATATTAAAAGCAAAACGGTATTGTATTCCAAAGACTTGTCCATCTGTAAAAGAAACTCTCCTTAAAGATGTCAATCTTTGGTTTTGGTAGGGAGATGGTATTTAAATGCTGAGAGTCTCGTTTTGTGGAAGAAATAGTCTTTATTGAGTATCCGGGGTGGGGGAAAAAGGTTTATCCTTTTGTTTAAAAATTCGGGGGAGCATAATTATATCTTTAATAGTACGGCTATGAGACAAAGTGATGAGGTCTAGTCTTTTGATTTTGCTTTTTTTTAGATCTTGTTATCTCCCAATGACAGAAAAAAATGACACATCCTGGCTTGCACCTTTTCTCAGGACTTAATTAAGTAGTTTCTTGAAGGATTCCAGATCTCAGATCCATACATTAAAATTGGGAAGAATTAAAGTTTATATAGTTTTACCATAAACGAAAGGTGACGAGTTTGGAAGTTTTTGTTAATAATTCCCAAGTTTCGATTGGCCTTCCTTATAATGTAGTGTATATGCCTCTTAAATTTCATATAAGGAGAGATGTAAATTCTTAAGTCTAAGAAATCATCTACAATCTATTAGATGACAATTAAAATTGGAGAGTTGAAGTACAATATTCCATAAAAAATATTTTTCTGTTTTCTAATATTTTCCCCTCCAAAGTTTTCCAATAATTATTGAGGGTTGAAGATTAAACCTTATTGTTAGGGAATGCAAATAATGTATTTGTGGTTCCTTAAAGTAACATCCATATAAAGGGTTTTCAAGCAGATCTTTAAAAAAAAAAAAATTCCAGTTTTTTAGCTATAAGTAAAATTATTTTAATTATTTTCTTCTTTAATTCTTCTTGGAGCAAAAAGCCTTTTTAGAAAAAGTAACCATTTTCAGTTTAAACAAAGATTATTTAAATTATAAAAATGGTTTTAAATATTTCAAAACGAGGCGTTAAAGTATATATCTTTTATTTATCTCTATTTACAACAAAAAAATACGTAAAATAGCTATGAATCTTAGCTTTATGCCCATTTTCTCAAGGCTCTGAGAGTGATGAGAAAAAATAATGCCATATTTGAAATCAGGAGATTAAATTTCACGTTGATAACGGGACATTTTTGCTGTTGAACAGTGTTTTTAATTAAACAAAATTAAAATTTCGTTGATTATATTTGTATTGTATAAAAAAAATTTACAACCTTGTTTTCTTTAACTAATACGGTGAGTAATAAATCTAATTAAAACTGAGAAACTCCCTGTTTTTTAAAAATATTTAAACAATTTGAAGAAAAAAAAACAGGATTTTCTTTTCATATTTGCTCCTATTTATGTTACAAAAATAAACAAAATACATAAATTCAAATGAATGGCACTAAACACAATCATGTCCTCAAAAACATCAACAGCTCCCACATATTTTGCCAGCTGTTGACTTGTGTATATTCGTTCCCTCTTATTGTTCCTAATGTTGATTTGTTATGCTTAAAACATTTCTTGTTAAGTTGTAAATATCCATATCATTAAAAATGTAATAACCAACATGTCATTTTTTTTAGAAATATCTAACAGGACTATTCTCTAAACAATCATATACTCCTACACATTTTACCCTCCGGGCAGTGGTTCATAATGTGGCGGTCATAGGACACAACGAAGGGGTTGTAAGATGATTTCTAAAAGAAAAGAATAAAATTTAAATTGACATTATTATTGAATATACTTATTTTTTTATAAATCTCTTCTGGATCATTTTAAAAGCTATTTCCCATAAGATGACGCTCTACAAAAACATAAATGGACATGTCAGTTTTATTGTCACAGCTAATCATCTGTCATCTGATATGAAAAATGGACTTATCGAACTTTCCTTTAACCAAACACTAAAAACAGATTTTGATCCTAAAACACTGGACAATTTCTGAATTTTAATGATGAATGAAAGGGGCCTCATAAAGGGGGAGTGGCAAGGTTGAATTGACCATAATTTGTTAATTATCTATTGCCATCTTTGTTAATTTTTTTTCATAAAAAAATTTTGAATCATGTTTTTTGTTCAAATACAAAATATGTCACATTTTGTCAAAAATGTTCAGTCTTTTTGTAAGAAAAACATATTTTTTATGTGTTGAATAAAATAGCATAAAAATTATTCCACTTTACGACATTTTTGTCAGTGTAATTTAAACTTTGTGAAACAAATTAATCCCTTGGTTAATATTTCATATTTTGTCAACATAGTTTCAGTTTACAGCAATCACATCCTTTAACTGAAAAGTAGTAAAAATTAGATAGAAATTTTTTAGTAAGACCCACGGATCCGTAGACACGATCCTGTTTCGAGGGTTTCTATAACTATACATAGGCACAAATGGCTCAATATTGCAATTTAGGCCCACTTAAATATTTACATAATTATCAAATGTTCTTTATACTCAAAACATAATATTAACTATATTTACAAAAATAAATTACCAAAAAATTGTAAATATTTATGTTTCAAGTACGTTTCAATGCATAATGAACTTAAATAATCAGTAAAAGTTCTACACGTACAATATTTATTTTAAATTGCCACAGCCTAATTTCAAAACAAAAAATATTTGTCTTTCCATTTTATGAGTACATACCCGTAGTTTATTTAAGGCAAACATACCTAAACTACAATAAATGAATAAATTATAGGGGAGAGAAGAATAGGTTGGCCCAGGAGGGAAGCTTTTTTTCTTCTAATTATTCAAAAATTTCTACGGGTTGGGATCCAGTACTTTTGTCAAATATTTGCTTTTTAGTTTTTATATTTGTGACAACACCAGCTTTGAATGTACCAATACTGAGCTGTGAAATATTTTCAGATTTTACAGTCTTGGAGTAATTTTTTTCAAAGTCACTAATTATTTTTTTTAAACTAAAAAAAAAATCACAAACTTAGAACTTTTATTGGAGCTTAAGTAATTTTAATATAGTTTAAAATTGATGTCAAATGTTGGATATAGTTCTGAATTTGGCAACAACAAAAAAAAAGAAGAAAAACAGATCGGGGCATCATTTTTACAAGCTGAGTAAAATACAATCAAAAAGTGCAAAATCAGACAACTAACTCCACTTTTGCCTAATTTCTTACGTATATTATATTTTATTTTCTAGATTTTATCCTAATTGATGGTGTTAACGAATGAACAAATTCAATTAATAATAACGAATCAATTATATTTGCAATAGTTATGGAATATTTGTTAAATTAAGCTGTAACACACGCATAAAAATATTAACGAACGAAACGAACATAATTATACAACACTAAATGCAACAAAATATAAAACTGAAATATTAAGAAGAAACCTTAGAGTAGAAAGGAATAACTCAGATCAGATGAGATATAAATATAAATCAGATCCTTCAAAAATTTGTCAAATATTTCATAAAACATAACTGCATATTTCAGAAATTGATTTTTTTACTAGATGTATATTCTACTTAGATTAGAACATACAGAAGACAGGAAATCAGTTTGTTCATTAAATTTAGAAAAAAATTAATATGTTTTCTTTGAAAAGAGCCTTGAAATTATACTATATTAACACTCTAATATCAATCACAATTTTTATCAAATGTTCTTCAAAACTCATGTATTAATTCAAAAATATTAATTCCACAAATATAAACTTCATGTATGTTAATTGAAGATAAAATTTGTGTACTAAAAAAAACTAATTATTTTCCCAAAAGATGGCTTTAGTTATGTGTATCTCACGTTCTATAAGTGTGATCGGTTTACCCCAGATGGCAATAAAAGATAGGAGTTCCTACTAATAAAAATTGTGATTGTTTGACAGTGGGTCAAAGATGGACACCAGCACATAGAAAATACCTCACATTTTACAGTTTTTCTTTGATTAAGACGAAAATGCAAGACAGGTACTTGTGTATGATATTTATGGTCATGATAATGTAACAGCTAGCCTTGCGCTGTTTTGGTTTCATCGATTTCGTTTTGGTAATTTTGATGTCAAGATGAATCACGTATTGGAAGGCCAATGTTCGAAAATGTGGATAAAATAATGAAAATCGTCAAGTCTGACTGTCATAAATATAAGCACTGTGTTGATTGCCAAGTAAATAAACATTTAATAAAGAAAAATTTAAAAAAATACCCAGTTATAATAATGTATTTCTTCTGATTTTCTTTTTCTTGAACCTATATCACTCCTCAAAAAATGCTTGCAGTAATTTCTAACACAAATTTTCAAAACACATTTTTAAGAATGGGGAAGAGCATTTCGGAAAACAAATATATATAGACATAATTTTTACATACTTAGCTGCATCATTTTAGAATCCTGCCGGTTGTCATTTAACATATGGTTAACTACCGTGGACGTTTTGGCTTGGAAAGGTCATAATACGTTCTGTTCAACTCAATTAATTATAATTTCTCAAATATAAACAAACATGGTGATATATATGTTTTATATATGCCATCGCACTAGTGGACATATTCAGTTTCAAATGTAGAATTGTTAATAATAAAAAACTTGGTTTAAAAGAACCCCAGCACTCAGTGGTCGATTTTCAACTTTCCTTACGTGACTGCTTGATACAGGTTTCACTGTACATAAATGTGTACAAAAATGAAATATGATAAATAAATGAAAAGGATGTCGTTATTGTTATTTATTGTTGATACTTGATATTAAATTTTTATTCCTTTTCTAAATTACAAAACTAATTTACATCTATGTATCTCAAAAAACATTTGGTCAAGTAAAAAGATTTATTTATAAACAAATAAATAAGATTTAGTATAGATCGTTTGTGCAGATGTCATGAATTACATTATAATGGAAGGCAACGCCGTCTTAGGTACTCATAATTGGTATTTTTACAATAGACAAATTTTCCAAAACTCATAATGAAACTTAATCCAATGGCTTTAAGAATAAATAAAAAACACTTAATATATGTACTGAATATTCCTTTATGCCTATGATAAAGTGATATTCGTATAAAATCAACGCAATATTTTTCTGGAACTCCCTAGAAACGCCAAAATTTGTATCATAATTAAACTTTTGATTTTTTTTATCCTTTAATTAATGTCTCCTTATATTCATTGCAATAGTTAATTAATTATTATGACATGGAAGTTTGATTTTATAACTATGTAAAAACTTATCTATAATATATGTTAGGGTCTGAAATAATAAAACTAGGAATTAATTGGGTAGACTTTTGATAGGAAGAATAGTTTAAGTGCTCTTGTTGGTCCCATTTTGACATGTACAGTAGTATATAATTTACAATAATATTCATAAAAAAAAGTTTCTATTGATTTGAGCAGTTTTTAGGCCCCAAAATGATCGACATTAACAATATGGACGTCACATAAAAACGCTCTATATTAGAAAATGGAAAGCAACTTTGAAATATTGAAAAAAATAGGTAGATATTTGGCATTAAATATTATAAAACATTTATGTATATGATTATGGTGAACCTATCTAATGGTTGGTATAATAGGTACCAAATTTGTTAACTATTTAAATGATTTTTTTTTCTCAATGTTTGAAACATATTTCAATAGAACCCTTTCATGTGACGCACACAATTGTTGATATCGGCCATGCTGTAGAGTCCTTTAGTTTCTTCATTTCCATAGATTTTGCCTTGAGAAATGGAAAAAAAAATCCTGATGTGTGAAACCCATGCCTGAGATGATTTCAGACGCAATACGGTAACTTTGAGAAACGTCATACATATTTAGAGTAGTAAATCCTAAGCATTTTTGTTACTGATGGTTGTTCGAAATGATTGACACTGCCTCAGTAAGACAAAAACAACATTCAAAATTAAAAAAAAAATTAATAATGTCACATACTGTCCTCTGGCTCGGATAACGTTGTAGCAATGGTTCTCCAACTCCCATAATTGCCAGAAGAGCTCCTCTTCGTTCATTAACTTTTCACTCGCTGAACACCGCGTGTAAGGTCTTCATGGCTATTTTGGAGCAGGTGTCTCAGTTTATTGAAGATAAATCGTCCACAGATATTGAGATCCAGGCTGTAGGAACTTTGATTGATTTTTCCACCTTTTTTTGCGTTAAGAACTGATTCATCATTCGCTCATCCTTGTTGGCCTAAGAGAGAGAATGGGGGTACCTTTCACCTTTATCAAGCTTAAAAGTGTTATCCTGGATCTCGCCCGCCCACCAAAAGATGGTTACACGACTAGAAATGCACCAGGGTAAACGATAGTGAGGTTGATGTGGATCTCAGACACTGTTTTGCCTAGTTCGTAGTGTATATAAATGTACGAGAAAAAATTGTGAGTCTCCATGTTCAGCGACGAATTGAGAAACACGTGCAAATGTGGTATGTAAGCATGAGATATTTAGTCTCTGAATAATTATGGAATTTTTTCCCCCCACAAAATGCATGAGAATATCGATGCTGTGGAAATTTGTACTAACTATTCTCCTTTCACTTCAAACGAACCTGTCTCAATAATTTCGGAGCAACTTAATATTTAAAAAACAACAACAGACAAATACCTATGTTGTTAACTCCGACAAGTTTAATAATGTTTGGGAGAAAATCAGCTTAGCTGGCATGGTCTTACTGTAGATCAGCTACACGCAGCTATGACAGAGGGAAGGAAATAAACAAGTACATAGACAGGAATTATAAATTCACCTCTGAATTCAACAAGGACAAACACTTATTAATCCCAAACTAATCCTCGGTGTAACTCTCTGTCATTCATAAGCAACACACTAGTGATCACCAAAGAAGGGATCTTTGTAAAGAGAAAATAAAGTTTAGAAATTACTAGAGGGAAAATGGTTTGTGAATATGATTTTATTTCATATTCTAACAATTTATTTTTGATTTTTTACTATAATCATCTCCCCTCAAATTAAAAGTTCATAAATATTTTGCTTTCATGACGTTTCATTGCATCAGCTGTGACGAGGGAGGAGGGGAAGAAGGAAATAAACAACGACATAGGCAAGAACTACTCCAATATATTTAGTGTTGTATCAGCCCTTATATATTCAGCCCTGTCTTGTCTTAAGACCGCTCTAATTAGTCCTTGGGACTGGTTCTTCGGTCTGTCAATACTAGAATAGATTAACAGGATAAGAAATACAGTTGAATTACGTGATCAAGGAAATAATTTTAGTAGTTTTAGGGTTGATATGCCGGATTAAACTAGACGGGACTGCAGTTTTCTGTTCTAAATAAGAATTGAAACAATACTATATATATACCTGTATGAAGTACAAAAAAATATTTGGCCTTCATCCATTCCTTGATTTTTGTTCAAGATTATTTTAGGTTGATGTACAACATACCTTCATTATCTTTTTTAAATTTTTTCTTTTACCGGGGAATTGTCAGTGTCCCTCAGCAACTTCCAAGCCCCTACTTCTTTTTTCTCTATTTTACTTTTCATCCAACTTTTCGTTTCTATAGATTTCCTTTTGTTTTTTCCATTTCTTTAGAGATAGTTTTATAACATTTTAGTCAAAAAAAAAAAGATTTGCTTAATGCATACGAAAAATTTAAACATTGTTTCGTTTGGTCTTGTAACCTTTCTACAGTCAATTTCATCCAGTCATGGATGCCTCTTGAAACATTCGGTTAATATCTTCTGAAGTAAATAAATAAAACTATTTGGAAATATTTTATTTATCTTATGATTAAGAATTCATAAATTGTAGTTACCTTCATAAATTATGTACTTATTAAATGGATGAAAATACCACATAATTGTTATTTATTTTCACTCATGTTAAAAAACCTTTTTTTGTTAATGAAGAGAATATTAAAGAAAAATATATACTCTAATATCTGCAATGCAGAATTAGTAAAGAAAGAGTCAATTGTTGACATAAGTGACTTGAAATACAATATTAACGGATTAATTTCTTGAAGAAAATGTAGGAAATTTTCAATTAGTCGAATGATAAATATCCGAATACTTAACCAATAATATCTTATTGAGTTAGTATTAATAAACCGAACATATGTATGTATATTATCTATACATGAAGTTGTAAAGTATCTATTAGGGTTTATGTCCTCGTATCCTGGGAATTATTTATCCATAATTTTCAAATAATTAGTTATAAATATCAGATTCATTTATTTATTATAATTATGTATGAGTACCGAGTTACACTGTTCTTGGATTTATTTTGAAAAAAAAAAGTCAGATTTTTCTAAAACAAGTTGAAGCGTTAATTTTTTTGGAAAATCCATAGTTATTCGCAAAAAATTTAATTAAAAAAAAATGAAATATTAAATTTTTCGACGAAAAATTTCAAAAATCTAAAGGTATTTACAAGAAAAAAACTTATTGGAAAAAAAATTTCAAAAATCTATAGATAATCTCAAAACTGGAATTTTTCAAAAAAAATTTCTAACATTAATTTTAAAATTTTTGAAAAAAATTAAGTACTAATTTTTCTGGAGGAAAATTACAAAAATTATAGTAATTCACAAAAATTAATTTTTTGGTAAAACTTTGAAAAATTTAATTAAATTGCAAATATTTAATTTTTGAAAAAAACATTCAAATCTTAAATTTACTAGTTAGAATCCAAAATTTGGGTGGAGGAGCTACAGCCCCTCCAGCCCTACTCCTGTGGACGTTCCTGAAATTTTTCTTATTTTTTTTCAAGTCCTCTATTCAGTTATTTTTATCAGTTGGTTCTTTTTTTTACTTAAAGCAGCTGACTGTTCGTATTTATGGATTCAATAGGATAATAATACGTAGAGTTGTATATACATATTACAACGGTTGGTATCTTTAAAAAAGTATGAAGAAAAAATGATGTCTTCTTGTTATTCCTTCAAGCAGCTATGAGAAGGGGGGAGAGAGGATATAAACACAAATCCCAATCCGTATTTAGCATAGATATAAACATTATACACTACGATATCGATCCTCAATTCTACTTATACTTTTAACTCCAAAACTAATTTTAAGTTTTACTCTCCGACTTTCATAATCATAAAAACTCTCATCTTAGTAACATTCATTCAAACCATTATTTATTGGGGCTAGATAATAAATTTTTTTAATGTTCTTTTAATTGATCCCATGGAGTTGCACTGATTAAGTATAAGTAAACATTATAGATACATTTACTTCATCTTACCTAAGAATCTTCTTTGAAGTCCATATACATACATACATAATGTTATTTCTTTTTCTAGAAATGACCGGGCGCGAACCTACGTGCATGTTGCGAGTTACATACTCTTATCCGCTATCGATCATCATTTTTTAACAAATTTTCGAAGAAGTACATGGGTAAATCCGCCCCTTTACCAAAAATCATAATTAAATTAAAGGAGGATGTTGGTCTCTTTGCATACTTTTAAAAATCCCATACCTATTGATTACTTTATACGAAGAGGTTATGAATCAAATGATAAAAGTTTTGGAAACTAAAAAATATGGTTGAAATTGCTAACTACAAAAAAACTTAATTGTACTGACTAAAAAGTGCTTACGATTTACATGTCTTCAATAAGTGTGGGAAGGAATATAGTTTTATTATTTGACTACTTTAATATAAATAATATTTTATTATATTCATTTTAACACATCGCTACGAGGAAGAATTATGAAGTTATTGTCCATAAAATGTGTAATTTGTGACATATTTTCATTGGCAAGGACATAACTTGGGTTTGTTAACTCAATTACCATGTCAAAACATATCTATCAATTATTTAGAAGATGTAACCTTGACAGTAATTAATAAAGACAGCATTAGGAAAATGAAATATACGAGTATGCAACATATATAGTTCCTTCAGCCTGTCCAAAGTCATTTTCTTTGTACTTTCTTGTATTTTGCAGCACAAAATTTGAAATGATACAAAAATACAATAAAACAATTAAATATTACATGGTCCAACATTTTTTTACTTTTGAATGAACTAGAAGGGAAGATCACATTTGTCATGCTCAACATAAACAAAGTTAGGAAGTTATTATTTTTTTGACATGAAAAACGTGCAATGAATTACCGCTTATACTTTTTTTGTTTGATAATAATTCCTAATGTAAATCAGTTGCTCTACGTACTATTAATTTAAAAGGGTATGCAATATAAAGGTTCCATTGCATATTTTAAGCAAAGCTATAAATCAAGTGACGAAACACACTTATAAGAAAAGAAAATTTCCTTGGCTTCGTAAAATTACAACTCCCCCGGTCGCCTTTGAGACACCACAGATGACGTTACCCAAATTTTCTTCCTTTTGTAGGATTTCTTTGTTGATTCTATTGAAAAAATAATCACATCGAAGCTGCATAATTAGTTATAAAATATATTAATGACTAGATTTGTAAAATATTTGATATTAGACGAGTGAGATACTTTTTGAATTTGCAACCTGAACTGTTCTTATTTTCCAAAGCTTTTATAGTTATTCTTTTATGTTAGAAGAGAGAACATCTAAGTATAAAGTACGCAGTTGTAGGATCAACATCGAGGTAATTCCTATCTATTCCCTAGCAAGAAATGGAGAATTATTTGTGTTTATTTTCTTCATTTTATAGGTGCTCGCAAATAATCTATTGAAATGTAATAACAAGCAAGCTGATTTCCTCCATATGATTCGTCGACTGGGGCCTTAGTGTAGCTTACTTATATTTTTTTATAAATAAAGCAACAGAGACAGGCACTCTCTTCTGGCAAAATAATACAACTCCTGAATGATAATGTTATATAATAAAAAAAACACACCTATATTTTTCACATTAAAGGGCTGTCAAAATTCTTTGAGCATGAGTCATTTTTTAAACAAAAAGCTACAGACTCTCACACCAACTTGCGGATAATTTATAAATATTTTACTTGACTCAAGCCCTATTTTAGGATTAGCATATTGGGTTTGCCTTCTTTTTTAGCATACAGACAATTATCTTTTCTACAACTCTATTAATGTCATTATGAATTGTCCTAGAGGAAATTTTTTTGCCGTGTAGTCAACTAAATTTGCAGAAATATTGATCACAAGGTCTTCGTTTCATGACTTTCTGTAGAGTAATATGATACATTTTTTTAAAATCACCTATATTTCTTAATCTATTAGAAGTCATGTAGCTAGATCTTTCAAAAGTCGTGTTACCTTTATGTTGGGCATTAAACATTTAGCACTTATCTCTTACCCACACAAAAATTACAAGTTAGATAGCAAATTTGACAACCTGTAATTGTCCCATATTACTTCATACTCAGGGTAATGTGGGAGAACAAAGTTGCATTATTATAAATTAAACTAAATTGCTGTATTGTTTGTTATTTAGCTACTAATAAGGTAATAATGCGTAAGCATTATTACATGATTGATAAAAGACTTAGACAGCACATATAATGTGGCCAACAAGCGTTTGTTAGGCTTTATATAAGCTAAACCTCCTACTGTACAAAGTTAAAAAAATATGAAAGCTTTCAATGTTTTGTTAGCTCTGGATACATAAATTGAGGATTTATAGGCATCATGAAAACATCAGAAACATCAAGAAAGCCATAGACATTGAGTGTGTCTTATATTACTGCACATAGCCAGTTCATATATTTAAAGTGTTACTAAAAACGTATGATCTTTCAAAGCAATACTTAGTTCCACATAATTCTCCTCATCATATTCTATGTTTACTATTTTACAATTAGTTGTTTGCACAACTAATTTATCAACTAATAGAATGCAATTAAAAAATACGTAAAAAAGATCAAAAATAAATGCTTACCTTCTTCAAAGGGGTGGCACAATTAGCTTGAATGCCAAAAACCAAAAACGAAGTTAAAGTGTATGTTACGTGGTTTCATATTACCCCAGTCACTGATATAGATTTGACGTGGAGGTATCTTTTCCTGCTTTAAATAACATAATTTTCTTTTCTTTTGGAAAGTCAAAAACTTGAGTAGATAATATAGCTATTTGTGAGAATATACAACTTATATTATTTTCTTATTGTTAATAATAATGAAAGCTTGGGATTTTTATAACTACTTTCATATTCACCAAATAAAAATTACACTAAAGAACTTCAATGTCACGGTATTTTATAACCATTATTTTACATAAAAACCTTTAATTAACTTTAAATATTTATGGTATTGAAATATATTCATGAGAACTTATGATATTCAAATAACTATTTATGAATATTTATGGATAAAAAACGATTACAAAGCTAAAATTTAACAATTTAAAGTGTATTTTGAGAATATATTTATGCATTTCATACAAATAATACCTGTTACATATAATATTGTAATTCTAAGAATATTTTTAGGGGGTAGCAACCTGAACAATATTGAGTACTTCCCAAAGTTGTTATCATTAATATTAAATTATTGATCTGGGAATATCTACGAATAAAGTGTAACTGGGAATGTGTGCTCATGAATAATGCAAACAAAAAGGATCATTTATTCGATCAATATTAGAGTAATTATTTGCAAAATATAATCAAGTGGGATATCTGTTAACTTACTTCCTCTCAAAACCACTTGCAAATAATAAATATAACATTATGATAGCTAAGCTGTTCTCTCTCAAAACATTCTTCAAATGGTCAGGGTTACCATGTTTATTTTCAGGGTTTTTTTTGGGTTTTTTTCATACTGAAAATGCATACGTTTTATAAACTTACCTATATATAAAGAAGGTTCTTTATGTGATATTTCTGATATTCCTTGGATATAAAATGGTTTTTTACTCCATATTATAACTCATATTTTTGAAAATGCTAAATTACATGTTATTAACGAACTTGTGTATAAAGAAGAAGTAAATACGCTTTTTGTAGGATAAACTACATATCAAGTTTGGCCCATTTAGCGGTTGCATTTTGAACTACCTTTTTTTTTACGTATGACAGCTGTGATAACATTCTTATTGTGTCTAATATTTTTATAAAAGGTCTCCGGTTTACAAAATAGTTAAAAAATTGGAAATACTGAAGACTTACTTCCAAAATGGAGAGTCTTCAAACGAAACTGCAAGAAAATTACGCACGGTCGAAATAAAGCGCCTTCCAGGCAGTTTGTGGATAAATTTGTCAAGCGTGTGCGCCAAACTGGTTTGTTAATGGATGAAACAACGCGTTCCCGTGTTCGTCCAGTTCGTTTAATCGAAAACATTGCTGCTGTAGACCGGCGGGTTCATCTGCCCGTTTATCTTCGAAAACGAGGAAGAAGCTGCCGTTACGGTCAATGGTGAGCGCTATAGGGCAATATTGGAAGATTTTTTGTTTCCCCAAATGGAAAAGGAAGACATCGACGATATTTGGTTCCAACAAGATGGCGCTACGTGCCACACAGCCAACGTTACAGTTGATCTTTTGCGCACTGTCTTCGACAATCACATCATAAGCCGTAACAGCAACGTAAACTGGCCACCTCGTAGTTGTGATTTGACTCCTTTGGACTATTTTTTGTGGGGAACTGTCTAGGATAAATGTTACGCCAACCATCCAGAGACGATTGACGATTTAAAACACGAAATTGGAGTCGCCATTGCAGCTATTGAAGCTCACACAATCGAAAATGTATTGAAAAATTGGGTAGACAGAATGGGCTACTGTAAGGCCAGTTACGGCAGCCATATGAATGAAATGGTGTTCCAGCATTAACCGGAATGTTAAGGCTTTTAAATAAATATAAAATTATTGAAAAATATTCATTTGTTTTGTTTTTATAGCAATATCAAAAAGAAAACATTTTGTTGGGCACTCTTTACTTGGTATAGGAACTAGTAATTACAATCATATCATCTATGATGGTAATATACAACTATTTAATGTACAAATAAAAGCTGTATTAATATTGTTTGAATAAACATTATTAATAGTAAAATCGGATTAGGTCAAAATTCGTAAAAGAGAATATTTACTCTATGAACTACATTACATAAGGGGAATATGAGGCTAAAAATCCAGATAAGTTCAGCTTTTAGATATAATTTCTACGTAGAAGAATCTGAATCATTCATAAATATGTAGAAAGATGAAATTATATAATGAATTCCCACCGGCATCCCTTTTTCCTCATCTCCCTATTTTTTGACTTCCTCCTTATCTAATTATCTTTTCATTCATTCCTTTACAAATCATTTAAATCTTTTTTCATCCGTCCTCCATAAACCAAGTATTTAAACTAAATAGTTTTCCCTTGAAATCACTTATTAATCAATCTTTCTTAGCAAAAAAAAAAAAAAAATAATATATATTTGATATAATATATTATATCCTAAAAATAATATCAAATTGACTTAGTTGTTTTTTTAAGTTATAAGGCTTTTACTTCTATATAGTTAAAATTAAAAATTAAAAATTAAATACCTTATAAGTCGAAAAATCTTAGGTAAAGAAAGAACATCATGGTTTACTTCTTTTTTTTCATAATGTGACTAACAAAAATATTTCAATAAGGTATGTTATTTTAACTAAGTGTTTTTGAATGATGTATTATAATTCCCTATCATTTCTTAGGAACGCCCCAAAATCCATGTGGTCCATTGAAATCTGATCATACTAATTCAATAATTAATGAAGGTTGAGTGATTTTAAATTAATTTATACTACGATATATATTAAATTATAAACAATTACATACAAAACAAAACAAACTGGAGCTCTTTAGGTTTCGTAAAAGTCGAGAATATGACACTTGAATGTGATTGACTAATTTCCAATTGCGTACTCCAAGCAGTTGAGCGTCTCTAAGACAACTGTCTACGCTGTCATCAAGTCTGAAACTTTGGCGATGGAAGACGGGCTTTCTCAAAAAGTCCAAACTGAACCTGGAAGAGTGAAAGAAAACAGCTTAGTGTAATCCCCTGAAGTTATTAAGCTATGAGGGCCATGGAAGAGATCTCGGGATTTCATACCAGATATTCCAGAAAGCTTTCAAAAAAGGGGTTGAAAAGATCCTTGTGTGGATGGAGAGGCCACTTTTGATACCTGTAATGAAAGAAACCTATCGTTTCTGTTGCAAGACTTTTTAGAACGAGTCTTTCGAGTTGTTTTGAACTCTTTTTTAACCTTGTGGCCCTCCTACAGGTCTCATGCTCTCGGCTACATCTTTTGAGTGCATGCCAAAGGGAAGGCCTGCAGTATCCATCACCAAAGACCGAGGCTTTGAAAGCCACTGTCAACCAGCACTAGGACTTAATTACTGAGGATTACATCCACAACGGATGTCCGGAATTCTCCGCCTACTGGAAGCCATAATTGCCCCTAAGAACAGCTTCATTTATGATTAAGAGAGCTCAGACCCACATCTATAGATATATATAGTACTAATTTTGTTGAAATTCTATGTTTATTAATTAATTATATCTTGTTGAGGTTTTAACAGACCACTCGGTAATATTGAGTATGTATTCATGGTGTATTTTTATATGTATATGCTATATATACATATATACGTTCAAATCTCTCAAATATAGACTTTCTTAAGGTATAATAGGCAATCTTTCATCGAATTACTTTCATGCTATGAATATTCCGTTATGGTGTACAAATTGATGCCTGAGCTTGACTCAGTGAATCCCTCAATTTATTGCGAATTAAGTTGTCTTAGTTGATAAAATTTTGTACCTTCTCTCAATTCAATAAAAATTAAAACAAAAGATATGCTTACCGTAAATTGTATTTTTTCTTATTAATTAAAGGCATTCATTCGTTGCTTGACTATCCTTAATTAAGTGGAATACCGTTATGAATGCACCCGTTTCTCGGGTTACCGTACAACACTACCTGTAACAAAAGTTTACATGGTTAGAACAGGAAAAAAGGTAATTTTTATCTTAAGTTCACTGAATGGCACATTTAAAGTAATCATTTCAACTGAAGTATAGGTAGTTACTATATGTTCTGCCTTCATTTAATGATATTAGAGCCATTATTTATCAATCCCTTAAAATTTATGTTTACAGCCCCGTTTACATACTCGTACATAAATATGTATGTGGTATATAACTTTGCATATTATTTTTGAATATAATAAAAGTTATCTAATCTGTTTTTGTATTCAAGTATGCAAAACATAATTTACTGATAACTACATTAAAAGAAATTTCGTATTTCTTTTTTATGCCCTTTATTTAACTAAGTATATCTTGTTTTCTATCGATCATATCGGATCTTAAGATAAAGTATTGTAAAGATGTGAGTGTATAATACAAACACTTTAAGACAATATTCCCCTTGATCAGTTCAGTCCTGAATTATAGTGCGTCAAGTATGGAGGTCTCATGGGAAGAAATACCTTCAAGCAGGTGTCACTTCCATGACTTGTGTTTCTAATTTCATACAACAAGGCCGAAAAAGAATCAATACCAAGTTTGCTTGTGGTAAAGTGTTGGAAGAACCTTGATAGTGTAGAAGAAGCAATCAACATAAGAATATTACACTCAAACCCCTCTAGAAAATGGTCACAGAAGTGTTTTCGGTGCAGGTAGGTAACATCCTCGATATATACCAGCAAGTCGAATAAAATAGACCGTGGATGTTTTCTCTGCGAAGAGGTAGTAAAATCTTCGTTTTGCTCTATTATTTCTATGATTGATTGATACCTCTCTTATCGATGGTGAAGGGTACCAATCCATTTGGCATGAGTCTCAAGGTGTCAGATAGGCTCACTGCTCTAACAATGAGAGGAAAAAAATACTTTAAAGTTCAGGGTATAAAGGCAAAGTCTCTCACGAGAATTTATGCTTGCAGATCAAAAAGGACTCCTCTTATATAAATCGTCCTCAATGACGCAACACTAGTTTTATTATAACTCAAGTGAGACTGGATTGGGCGCCTACGTTCTTATATAGTGACGCAACACTAGTTATTATACAGTTACTAGGACTTCGTATTAATTGTACAAGTTGACAACCGACGTTTCACAATTTATAACGGCAGCCTCATCAAAGGATCCGTCTGCACACTTAATTGTTATTGGACCATGCAATATTTATAAGATTAGTAATTTTGATTATAAAATTAGAAAATTACACTATTAATATTATAGGTATAGACCATCTCATTAAATAAATCGTTGCTTTAATAAAATATGTTCGAAATTGTACTCATTGCAACTTTTACATGAAATGTATAACTTTAATAAAAGTTAACCTTTAATTTCTAACTGTGGATTCAATTTTGATTCGATTCTCAAATTTATTTTTGTATTATGTTGGTAAAAATGAATAAAACCTATGGTGACAAAAATTAGCCATTTTACACCCATAATTTTTGAACAGATAAAAAGGTTAGACTTTTTTTGGTGTGCACTTCGATTTTCAACTATTTAAAAAAGTAAAGAAAAAATCAATATAGGGAAAAGTTTTAGTAAATTTTTTGAAAGATTTTTTGTTTTTTTAACAAAACATATTTTTACAAAATGTTGAATTTTGAAGAAAAACAAAATAACATTGTAAACCTTGCAGACACGTGTACCAATATTTAAATAACACTTTCTTTTTTATAATACCTTGTAGACACAGGAGTAGTAGACAATATATCTTTGAAGGGAGGGGGCGGTAAAGGGTTGCATTTAAATTTTGACTCAATATTTATAGCTAGTATTTATTTAACATTTTTTTGCCGTTCCTCCATGACCTTTTTTGAAAAATAAAGTCAACCTTTTTTGGAAAATGAAGTTTAACTATTTTTTTTCAATAATGATTTATTTTTACATTTAGAATAAACTTTTTTAGAAAAGGCCTTATTTCAAAAATTGTCTTCATATTTCATTACTGACATTTTTTAGAAGAATAATATTTCTTTATACTTCATAATTACTTATTTTCTTAAAAAGTTCAGTCGATTTTGAATTAAAATAAAAAAATTTGTGGTTTGTAGATTTAAATTTAAGTTAAATCTACTTCCCCTAATATATATGATATTGACCTAACTACACAACGCTAAGGCAAGGGAATATTTTACAATTTTACGGATTCCCACAAAGCAAATTTTCGGATAACAGAGCTTTGGTTAAATACTTTTATTGTTCCGATAACCTTTTCGGATATTATAAATTTATCTTAAGTCCAACAAAGGTACAAACAATTTTAGAAAACTTATTTTCTTATAGCCATAGGCAAATAAAAGCTTCTCTTTGATTTATAATCATGATTTACAAAGTATTGTAAAGTGTCGAATTTTCTATTCACTTTTTATCCCAATACTGTATATAAGAACCATGTACGACAACTGTGCTGTTTTTTATACAAAGACCGTTTATGGATATAACGAATAAAAAAAATATTTTTTTACAAAATAACATAATATATTCATTCACCTTTTGAGATTTACGTTATATAGCATATAAACAATTCCTATTAATCATCACACCATTTTAAAATAAACTAATATATACAATTGCATATATTATTATAATAAATATCATTTTTCGGGAAATGCCCGTTTGACAAATTGTCTTTTGGCTTAAGATGTATAAAGTGAATAGAATAAAGCAGACTTAAAAGCTATGAGAAAGAAGCAAAAATTGAATATTATGGACACATTAGTTAGCCAGATGGAGTTGCACTAATTATTTATAAGAAAGCATTATACCGGGTGGTCCATGGAAATCTGACTGTCCCAAGAACTATCAAGAAAGTGGGTGGAAAGATACTTTTAGAGTACTTATGACACCAGCAATGAAAGAAATCTATCTCTTCCGTTGCAAGACTATATTGAATGAGTCTTTGATTTCTTTTTTTGACACTTTTGACCCTTCCCTACAGCCCCGATACCAATCCTATCCTTTTGGATGTATGGGAGGGAGTTTCCATCATACAGAGCCCGAAGCCCTCAAAGTCACAGTCAGCCAACACTGGTACGCAAAGACAGAAGACTATATTCGCAGTAGGTCACACGTCTCTCATCACTGCCTGGATGCCGTCATTGCCACTAAGGGCGCCTACATTAATGATTAAGAGAGCTCATACACACATCTATTAATAGAATAATTCTGTTGAAATTCTAATGTCAATTAATAAGTTATATTTTGTTAAAGATTAAAATTCAAGGGGTTCAGATTTTAGTATTACAATAACTCCATCCAACCTTAGTATTGTCTATGTAGTAAATTTAAAAAATGTACATTTCCTTATCTTGGAGGGACAGTGAATTGAACCCGTTGTCCTCTGCGCCATATCGCTCCATTATTTCATATGATCTTCAAAATCATAAAAACATGAAAGGTTGCGTTAAAAGTGTCAGAGACCACAAGGAGGAGAACAGATAAATTATGCTAGATTAATAAATAATGACAAGAAGGAAGAAGATGTGTGTTAAAAATGTACTTAATTCACATCACTATCACAATGCTATAAAGTAAATGGTGAAACGATGACCACGTGATAAATAACTCCAAATAGTGAGGATGCTCACTACGAGAGATATTTTTTTATAGGTCCGGTCATAGTTGATTTTTTCAACTCCAATATTTAGGTCAACCTCTAGATCTACAAAATTAGACCAAAAAGAAAAGAAATGAAAGTCAGCGAAGAGACAATCAGCAAGGCTGTGAATAAAGGCATTTGCCTGAAGAGCTTCATTAGAGTCCTTCCACATCTAATAACAGTATCAGCGATTATAAAAATGAATGAAATATGTCAGAAATACAGTCGTTGGAAAAAGTGACCTTCCTCACCTCCCTCCTGGACCATGGTCGAAGAGGAGTCCAACTCTACTCTTCAACCAAAATTGGATATTCTCAAAAAATACATTATCTGTTCTTGGAACAAGGTTCCTAAGGGAAATATCTAAAAATCTTTAATATTATCCGCCCTTATATCGAGGCATCCATCACTGCGGCCAAATGGCATCTATATGAATAAATCAAAGTTTGCATGGATGAATATTTGAATTTAGATATATATGTTTGGATTCCATTTAATCTTTTTTGAGTGTATCCTGTGGACTGTCTTGATACTTGATCTGAGAAAATCCCATCAAGGGTGTGCATCTTATTTAAAAAGAAAAAAGAGTACATATATATAGAGTTGTTTAAAAATGGATTCAAAAATTAATTAAATCTTACAAGCGTTAATATGTAGAAGTACAAGGTTATAGCATAACCTTATTCCTACTGTTGTTGTACTTCCACCACGCTTTTTAATAGTGACGTCAAAGATTATTATCTATTACTATTAATTATATAATTTTAGAGTATTACATGGTTTTAATATACCGTTGTTATTTTCTATTACTTCAAAATATGTCTGTCTTGCCCCGCAGTTGGTATTGTACATCAAATTGAAAATTCTAGCTAGGCCAATTAAGGGATGGTCTAACCTTGTATTTCTATTAACCTTGGGTTAACCAATATTTTATACAACTCTATCATTATAGACCTGTATAAAATATGAGTTGAGGACTCATTTTTAACAACGAGGCTTTGTCAGTTATCCTATTAAAAAAACGGAAAGTACTCTGTACAAAATAATGAATTTGACGTTACAAAAATTTAACAGCGAGCGTGTATGTCCTACTTTCTCGGTATAAATCCTGTGTTAGTCAACATTCTCTTTTTTTTACCCGGGTTAAATGTTATTTTATATATTAAACAAATTTGTAATTACATAATAAACAGTCGATAAAGACACATTACAAACATATTCCATCCATTTTTCTCTCTTAAATATGGCTTAAAAGGATTAAAATACTAGCTTGAGTTCGACACAGGGATAAAAAATACAATATTTAACTTTTAATTAATTATTAACAAATGTTTTTGAATTTAACAGAACCCTCCAGAAAGTTTTAATTTGAAAATCATAATTTCATTTTTAATAAAACGTTTTGTTTTTTGTTTTATTTTTTTGGTACAAAACTGTATTTCCTTTTAATGAAGTTGAGTATGATATCCGAATAACAGCTGGTCCATTACAAGTACACAAGTAGTTCTTTTAACGAATAAAGTGATATTTTTATTTTTTTAAATATTTCGAACTAGCTGTAAAAACCAAAATCAAAAGTCTGTAAGGCAAGGGACTAAAACATTTCAAAGCGTTTAAGGACTTTTAAAGTGATATTAAATACTATGATTCTATGGTTTGAGGTGCATGTACAAATGGGATGGGATTTTTTTTTTTTTTTTCCAATACAGAGGTAGAAGCCTTTTTTAAGTTGCATGGTACAAAAATCTGCCAAAGGTTATTTTAAAACAAAAAGTACCTTTGAACTTTTATAAAAATGATCCAATATTTGTTGTATTCTAGGATAGGAAAAATATGACTAGCCCTGTTAGCTAGCTGGCTAATTATCAATGACCTTGTTAAGAGGGAGACAAATATGAAATGTAACCACATTCAAAAACATGTTAACCAATTTTTTATTTTTCAGAAAATAATTATATTTATAAGTATTTGGAAATCATGTAGTTTCTATACTCGATGTTTCTCCAGTTTCAAAGAATAATGAAAATAGCTTTTGGAAAAAACTAATCATTTTTTTATAAAAAATGTTTTCAGTAACATATCTTTAATATTAGTTTTGTAACAAGTCTTTCATGAGCACATACATCTGATTACAATTGATACTTTTAATAGCTGTTAAAGAATAGTGATAGCAGCTTTGGAAAAAAGTAAATGAATAGAAATTGCATAGAAATTGCCAACTTGAAAATATCTTGCATTTATTGTACGTCATATTATATACTAATCTAACCATAAATGTGGAGAATTGAATTTTTTGCTTTACTATGCAAAATCTTATATATCTTAAATTAATTGTGGTTTGAACTTTGTTGAGCGTCTAATCAAAAATAAAATATATTGTTATGCATTGAACAGTTTCTAAATATATTCTGAAAAATAATATAAAAATGATACAGGAATAGTTGAAAAAACTTTTTCTTAATTATTCAAGTATAGAGACAAATTGTAGAAAAATATCTCTTTGATTTTTAGATTAATTAATTATTTCTTTTCTTCATGCAAAACATACAAAAATATATAATATTTATTTGATCATGAATGTTTAATATTTGGTTTTTGCACAAATGAATAAAATGATATATACTAAAATGGTGCAAAAAAAAAAAAAAAGAGTCAAGAAATTTCAAGACCTGAGATTGTAAATTCATAATCATTATCACAAAACCTTTTGAAGAGCTATAAAAAAGAGACAAGGATAATTTTACCCCTTCCAAACCAGTTTTAATTCTGCAATATTTCGGCCACTTTGTAAAGGGAGACAAACAAAACTCCACATACAAATGTGGACTCACTGAAAATTTAAATATTAAACAATTGTAAATATTATAACTGAGAAGTTTTTCAACTGATGGACTTCCTGAAAAGTCTGTGATTGATGTAATCTTCCTATGGTAACTTTCCCCCGTATTGAGTTTAAATCATAGTTCAAGGGGCTACACAGGTAAGTTCACCTTGTCTACATGTTTTAAAACAGTTCATTTTTGGAAATTTATAAGTATATTTTTAAAGAACTATGATTCCACGTTTTTCAACCCTACATTTGATTAATATTTAACTTGCAGTACTATTTAACTATGATTCCCATTCATTTAGCTCTAATTTAAAAAAAAACAAAACGTGCAATTAATTGCCAGTATTTGAATCATAAATTTTTCATTAATTTATAACTGATTCATGTCTTAAAACTTTTAAATCCTTATATTTATAAGATGGGATGTTAAATGAGTTTTATTTAATTTAAAAGTTAAATGGAGTTAAATTTTAAAGTATTTATAAGATGTTTGAATCAAATTAAATAGTGAAATAATTTAATTGAGATCATGCTTTATCTTTCAAATTAGGACATGAATGGAAATTAAATTACCTGGTAATAGCATAAATTATAATCAAATATCTTTAATTATTTTTCAACAATGAGTCTGTTTGGTAATATTAAATATTTGTATTAAATAGCATTTTGTTTAAATTATAATAAACACTATTATTTTATTATTATTCAGGCTTAATTCCTTCAGTTTCAATTCTTCCCATTCAGTTTATTGTAAATATAATTAGTAGCAAAATTAAGTATATATATATATATATTTTTGTAGCTAATATCAAATAAAATAAAAATAGGAATTATATATGTCAGATTTTGAAGAATTTTCATTGACTACCTCTTCAAAACTATGTAGTTTTCTTATTTATTTGGTCCATTACAGTCTTAGAACTATCAGTCTTGATGAGACTGACAGTCTTTTAAATTTTTCCTAAAATGTCCTTGGTTTATCAAGCCAAATAAGATATATGAGAAATGTAATAAGATGATTGCACATATCTTGCTAAAAAAATTCTGCAATATAATTCAATAACATAAGGGGTGAACAGTCTTGGGCTTCACACATAGACGGCGTTATTTTTTTAAATTCACCACATTTATGTTAGTACCAACCTATTGATTCTTAAGGGGTAATAAAATAACTTTTGTTAGCAATGCAGAAAATGCAGGTACAGTTAGAATATATGTAATGCATATATCTTTATTTCACCATTAAAATTATTACAAGTATATAGTTATAGTATATAGTTTGCCCCACCAAACGAATATTTCCTATTATAAGGTAAAAAGACAAAAAAGACAAAAAAAACAAAAAACAACAACAACAACAACACGAGTGCCATATCTTTTTTTCTCTTTCCTCTCCCTCCAAAGCACCGGCTTTACAAGTAAATACTATCGATAAATAGAAATATCATCCACTAATAGGTAGCATGTATATATAAACAAACTCTCTCAATATTACTATTATTAAAAAAGAAATCAAAGAACACAGTGATGGACTAATGATAATTTAAAAACAATAGATTTTTTTAAACAAAGCAAAAGACAACGATCCCAAACACCACATTTTCGTCGCATTAAAGGAATTAAAAGTCCGTCTTTATTATTGTTAGTTCAAACTCGTCGAGAGCCACCTCCGCTATTTTTGGAGAAGGGCAGACACCTCTGAACCGCGCCGAAGAGATAAGAGTCTGTAGCTTGCATATCACCTTCGATGCCAAACGTAGTCCCTTGTTGGTTCCTTCGAAGCCGTACAGAAGCTCGTGGTTTGATGGCTTCCTACCCAATTTGGACTCGACACCTTGGCTCACTTCATGTATTATATATTTCAGGGCGCTGCAATCCCTGAAGTTATGCGATATTGTCTTTTTTTACCACATTCCTTGCAGGTTGCCCGGTCGTCATTGAAGAGCCCTTCCGTGAAAAAGACCCGAGACGAGATGCGATATTTCATGTACATTTGCTTTGGTGTAAGAATAGGATCCCAAACACGCTTGATGAAGTCCTGTACTCCTTTGGTTTCCCTCGCAGCCTCTCTAAATTTGTCAGTGTGGTCTTGCCTACATATGTTGTCTCTGATAGTCGATGTGGCCACTTTGAAGGGGTCCCCGTCTCTTTTCCTTTTTGGATAGAATGAGTATTGCTGGAGTTGATTCTTGAGCATGACCAATAGAGGATGAACCCCTCTTGCACTTAACACATCTTCCACTGTGACTAATCCCAAATTATTCTTCACTTTTTCAGGTAGATAAATGGTAATCAGCTCATTTCCTTCGATTGGGGCCCCTAAGCCTATAGCCCGCCAGTATGCTCTTCGTGATTCAATCGGAACGCTATTCATTTCTCTCATCGGCGACCACTGTAAACCATCCGGATACTTTTTACCTTGAGCTTCTAGCATCGCCCTCTTCCACGGGAACCCTACATATGGGGCCCTCCTCCTCCAAGATAATAAAAGGAGTTGCCACTGTAATCTTAGGTCAAGCATTCCCAAGCCTCCACGGATCTTGGGAGTGAACAAACGGCTCGTCCCAACCGTTTTTGGGAGCCGAACGAAATCAATTCCTTTCTTCCTCCAAGTATGGCACAATGTCTCATCATATGGTGTACATCTAAGGATGTGGTTTACTCTTGGAATTACCACTTGATTCCAACATTTTATTCTCTCGACAAGGGTGAGTCTATGTTTTAAAATTTCATCAATGGATCTGCTAATAATGCTATCTATCTTCTTTAGGTTTTTTACATTATCGTTTTTGATAGAGATGGTATTTCCCAGGATTGTTGCTTCTTCCACTAAATTAAAGGAACATAGATTTTGAGGAATCGTTGTCATATTTGTAAGCATCTGAGTTTTAGATGCATTCACCCTTAAACCAGATCTTTCTCCGAATATTTCCAACACTTCCCCCAGCCTAGACGCTTGGGAGTCAATGTTGCAACCACTAAGAATGACAGTTCCATCATCTGCAAAAACAGGTTCGTCACTTTTTCCCCTCCAATATTTGCACCTCTAATCTCGGCATCTAACATTTTTTGTAGGCGAGCAACGGCTAAAAGAAAAAGCATTGGACTCACAGGATCCCCTTGTCTCACACCCCGCTGTAGCCTTACTGTCGGACTCTTTCTAATATCAATGATTGACTCCGCTTCATTCGTCAAGTTTTTCACAGCCTCACAAAAGACTTGAGGGAAATTCATCCTCATTAGTTCGTCAATAATGAAGGAATGCTCAACTGTATCGAACGCTTTTTCAAAGTCCAGAAGAATCAAGGCAATATCTTCTCCTTTTGCCTCGGAACAACCAACAATGGTTTTTAATGACATCGTTACATCTTCCATTTGATGACCAGGGCGGAACCCGAATTGAGTTTTTGGAAGCTTTTTGTTTAAAATCGGTTTTAATCTCTCAGTAATACAGCCTGAATAAATTTTATACTCAGTTTCAAGTAGTGTTATTGGTCGCCAATTTTTAATCTCTGTCTTGTCTTTTCCTTATTTTTGGTATTAAAATTATCAACCCCTTTTTTCGATCGTTTGAGAGACCTGAGCCATAAAAAGCATTGTTGAAAAGTTCAGCAAGGTATAAAGTTAATTGTGGGAAATGCTTGTAAAATTCAGCTGTAAATCCGCTTATACCTGGGGATTTTTTTACCTTAAGTTTTTTAGTTATATATTCCCAGATCTCAGATGGAGTAAATCTCTTTGTCAGATCCCCCTGCTCTTTTTCAGACAGATCATTTTCTTTTACGATTTTTCTCCCAGTCCTAAGCTCTTTCCTGGCAGTATATAGGCGTTGATAATAGTTCTGAATAAATTTAATCTTCTGGTCTGTGGTGCATTTTTTTGTATGTTCAGTCTCAATGACACTGAGTATATCAACTCGATTTGTTTTTTCCATGTTTTTTAATAGACTTAAATTTCTTGAATTTATATTTTCATTTAAAGTACGGGATCTAGTACGTGCCCCTTGCATTTTATAATTTATTAACGTTTCTAATTCTTCACATAATATACAGTCTTCCTTTTCTTCTAATAATTTTATTATATTTTTTTCTCGGTCTCTTCTCCTCTTCGCCTCAGTCTTACCAGCAAAAATTAAGATTCTTTTAGCAGTCTTGTAAAAAAGACTTAATGCTTCTTCCACAGTCCATCCAGAATTTATATCTTCCTGAATGTCATCAATCGCATTGTGGATTGCCTCCTCAACCTCAGCAATTTCGAGTAACTTTTCATTTAGTTTCCATCTAGTAGGCTTATCATTTTTTATGTTCTTTTCAATAACGGCCTCGAGAACGAAATGATCCGATAACCCGTTTGAGCTTAGCCTTGTCAGTTTAAATTGATCTGACATGACCTTGTCGGATACGTAGATGTGATCTATCCTGCTTTTTGATGTTTTTCCCCGATAGTCTCTGACAAAGGTAGGTCTATAGTTTTTTGTTACATCTGCAAGATCCGTTAAATTGTTTTCTTTTTTCCAGACCTTTAATTCTGAAATGTTCGGGAATCCAGATTCTGATGTGAAGTCTCGTTTTGATTTTTCTGCCACATTGAAGTCGCCGGCTATTATGACCTTCTCCTTTTAGGATTACATTTAAACTTTGCTAAATTTGTATTAAAAAAATTTTTCTCTCCAGATGGAATATATACACCTAAAATCTTGTATATTGTACCCGAAAAGCTTACATCAATTGTTAAAGTATTTCCTTCTTCGTCGTTAAAAATGTGGTTCGCAGTTAAACCATTTCTGACCAATATTGTTACACCCCTTGATGGGTGCTTTGAATCTTTTAAAATCGCCTTTGAGGAGAAAATTTTATACTTTGAATTTATAAAATGCCATCCGTCAGTTTTTCGTATTCTAGTGTCCAAAAGGCAGACAATCTCGGGAAAATTTAATGAGTTCAAGAATTTCAACAAAGAAATCCTCTTTTGATTGGAACACAGTCCATTCATATTCGCTTCTAGTACTCTGAATTTTCACGATTTTTTTTTTTTTTTGTGCTTGATCTTAGGTGCTTCGACTCCTCACTTTCTGAGTTAGTCCTTGATCTTCTTTTTTTTGATTCTGCCATCTCATTTTCATTTTGAGGTCTCTCTTTCTCTACTTCTCCGACCTTCTGATTCTCGGGAAAGCTTCCTTTTGATTTTTCTATTTTCTGCTGACTGTCAATCTCATTATATTCTACATTCAATTCCCCTTCAATCGGCGACACGTGATCTTCTTCATCCTCTTTTCCAGCGGGATTTATCACCGCTTCCAGTACATTTGGTTTTTCATTTTTTTTGAGGTCTTCTAGGTTGATAGTAATAGGTACAGGAGTATTTTCAGCGGGATTTATCACCGCTTCCAGTACATTTGGTTTTTCATTTTTTTTTAGGTCTTCTAGGTTGATAGTAATAGGTACAGGAGTATTGTCAGGGTAAATGCGTTTCATTCTTCGCGCTAGCCATCTCCTATATTCAGACGGTGACTTGGGACGATTCACACAGTCTTTCATAAGGTGCCCAAAATTGTAGCACTTTGCACATTGTTTTTTCCTTCCCGGGAAATATAAAGGCCTTATTTGTTGATCGATGGGTAGATACGAAGGTATATTTTCTAATTTTCCAAAAACTGTTACTGAAGCGTGGGGGGTGGAGGTGCTCACTCTAGTTCGAATTTCCTCTGACCAGTCTTTAACAATTTTTGCATTACTTGCCTCAAGTATTTCATCCGCTCTTTTTTTAACTCTCCCAATTGATTCAACTTTAGCAAAAAGGCCAACACAATGTTGAATTACATCTGTTGCAACTGTACCTCTAACTTCGGGGACTCTTATTTCGAATGATAAAGGCTCATTCATATTTTTCATGAGAGCTCTCGATTCTACATTTGCTGTAAAAGTTTCTCCCTCTCGATCTTTGAGTTCAATATTACAGGGCAAGGCTGTTTTAGAGAATATTTCGTCTTTCATTATCCTCCGTGTGGAAGTGAATAGAGGTCTGTGTGGAAGACGTAAACTGACCGAGTCCAAATCTATTGGGCTCAGTCCTAAAACCTTCGTCCAGAGCAGGACTGCATTATCAAAAGTCATATCACTTGGTGCTATTTTTTTATTCTCACCTAATTTTGAAATGAATAAAGGTAATACGAACCACCCTTTTTCGTTATTTACTTCATCAGTTTCCGATGGTTTTCTGTTTTTTATTGAAAAAGGATTCCATTCCGGAATTCCTGCTTGCGTTACTTTGTTATAGGATCTCATTTTTTCCATTACGGTGGGGTTTTCTTTACAGGGAACCTCCAGTGTTGTCTCGGTATCCCTATCCAAACGGAGATCTTCCACTATTTCAGCGGGGTTTGAGCTAGGGATACCATTTTTCTGTGTCAAAAAATTCCGAATGTTGGTTTGCCTCGTCACGGACGAGACGGGCTGGGTCAGTGACATTCTTCAAAGCTTCTCCCCAGGAAAGGATTAATCCTAATGGGGAAGCTACTTCGGAAACTTTGCACTGCAGATATTATACGGTTTTTTTATTTCGGCAAACTGCACTGCTAGAGAGCACGTCTTGTCAGCAAATCAAAAAGGTTGTTTTACCATAGTGGCAGATCATGTTATTTTCAACTATGTACACAAATACATTCTTTTTGAAATTAAATTAAAACAAAATTTATTATAAAAAATATCACTTTTAAACAATGATAACAACAAGATTTTTATATTATAGACACGCAGTATATTTATATATTTACATAATATATAAAAGATAAAACAAACCAAACTAATTCACAGACATTTATCCAATATAGTTAATATCAATAAATATAATAATAAAAAATGGAATTTTTTTTCAAAAACCATAGTAAAAATAGAACAATTCGATGTTTAAGGATAGGAGCTGAATATTATCGAAATTATTGTTAATAGGGATGGCAAATTTTAGTATGCAAAAGCATTTTTTAAAGACTATAGAAAAAAAATCCGGCAAAAACTTTGAAATAAACAATTTTTTAAATTATTTTCAGAGTAATAGAAAATGGCAAATTAATTAATGAAAATTTATAATTCAAATTTTATAGGTAATATAAAAAAAATATCACAAAAAGTCAAAAGCATTTTTTAAGGACTATAGAAAAAAAAATCATTCTTCAAAGGGCTTTTTATGACCTCTATAGCTATTTGAAAAGGACATTTTTCACTCAATTTTCTATTTGTAAAGGGATTCAATTTAAAATTATGTGTGGAACTTCTGAAGTTTGAATTTTAAAGAGATGTTGTTGTATTTTGATGAAAAAAATATTGTAGCCCAACGAAATACTTTGGATACACTAACCATCATAAACACTCTACTTTCTGGCTTTATAAATATTTTTTTGAAGATGGTAAATGTTGCTCTTTCATCCAAAAAGTAGGGCTAAAATTGAACTTGTTTTAACCCCCCCCCCCTTTATTAGTAAAAATGTCATGTAAAATATGTCAACTTTGAGATATGTTATATCTACTAATTATTATAAATTAATAAATTATTATGTTTGAATATTTGTGCTCTTTTATAAATGACAGCTGAGCATCTTTTTTTTTTTCTCCAAGGCTCTGTTATCATTACTCTTTAATACTTTTTTTATGTTCCTTTAATTAGTCAGACGGAGTTGCACTGATTAAGTATAAGTACACATTATAGTATTACAATTACTCCATCTGACCTAGGACTTTTCTTTGAAGTATGTATATATAGTGTGGACAAAGTAAATCCGTAATAACTTTAAGGGCTAATAATGAGACTTGTATAGGTTACGTGATAAAACATTTAATACTTATGACAAGGTTTTTTGAGTATCTTGTACTTCAAGTATGGAAAAAGTCTAGAGAATTTCCATCATCGAAGCTCACCACGCGGGACACTCTGCTGA